>NW_024375759.1:12500-20000 GCF_010015445.1 Perca fluviatilis
CTCTCACTGGAAGTCACTTAGTTTACCAGGGCTGGAGAAAAGTTACGAATATTGAAACACTTAGAAAAAAAAAAAACAAAAAAAAAAAAAAAAAATTAGGTTGGTATACCAGGGGCGCGGGCAAATGGCGGGAGTAACTGTGACTCTCTTAAGGTATACAGACTTAATGAAAAAAGTTAAAGTATTGAAACACTTAGAAAAAAAACGAAAAAAAATATATATTTAGGTTGGTATACCAGGGGGCTGGCAAACGGGGGAGTAACTGTACACTCTTTAAGGTAAACAGACTTAATGAAAAAAGTTAAAGCATTGAAACACTTAGAAAAAAAAAAAACGAAAAAAATATATATTTAGGTTGGTATACCAGGGCGCTGGCAAACGGGCGGGAGTAACTGTGAATTCCCTTTAAGGTAAACAGACTTTAATGAAAAAGTTAAAGCATTGAAACACTTAGAAAAAAAAAAACGAAAAAAATATATATTTAGGTTGGTATACCAGGGGCGCTGGCAAACGGCGGGAGTAACTTGTGACTCTCTTAAGGAAACAGACTTAATGAAAAAGTTAAAGCATTGAAACACTTAGAAAAAAAAAACAAAAAAATATATATTTAGGTTGGTATACCAGGGGCGCAGGCAAACGGGAGATAACTAACTCTTAAGGTAAACAGACTTAATGAAAAAGTTAAAGCATTGAAACACTTTGAAAAAAAAAAAAAAAATATATTTAGGTTGGTATACCAGGCGCTGGCAAACGGGAGTAACTGTAACTTTTAAGGTAAACAGACTTAATGAAAAAGTTAAAGCATTGAAACACTTAGAAAAAAAAAAACGGAAAAAAATATTTTGGTTGGTATACCAGGGGCACAAAAGTTTAGTTGGTATACCAGGGGCCAAACTCTGGGCCAGGCTGGATGGAGGGGTTTAGCCCAGGGAGGGGTGCTTAGTCTGCACAGGTTCTGCCTGGTGCGCAGGGTTCCTTGGAGGTCTAGGGTTGGGGTGAGGGTCAGCGGGTTGAGAGTGAGGGGAGGCTGGGGTCTTAGAGTGGGTCAGCGGCCTTGGAAGGGTCTGGCTGGAGCAACTTACTGGTTAACAATGGACTAAAGACTTAGAGCCACTTTACTGGTGCTCATGGTGGACCATGGGGGTCATGGATGATGTTTACCCGGACTTAGAGCCACTTTACTGGTGCTCATGGTGGACCATGGGGGTCATGGATGATGTTTACCCCGGACTTAGAGCCACTTTACTGGGGCTCATGGTGGACCATGGGGGTCATGGATGATGCTTTCTAACCTGGACTTAGAGCCACTTTACTGGGGCATATGGTGGACCATGGGGTCATGGATGACGCTTACTCCAGACTTAGAGCCACTTTACTGGGGCTAATGGTGGACCATGGGGTCATGGATGACGCTTACTCCAGACTTTAGAGCCACTTACTGGGGCTCATGGTGGACCATGGGGGTCAATGGATGACGCTTACTCCAGACTTAGAGCCACTTTACTGGGGCTCATGGTGGACCATGGGGGTCATGGAGGACATTAACCCAGACTTAGAGCCACTTACTAGGGCCATGGACCATGGGGGTCATGGAGCAAGTTTACTCCAGCCTTAGAGCCACTTACTGGGGCTCATAGTGGACCATAGGGGCATCATGGATGACGGCTTTACTCCAGACTTAGAGCCACTTACTGGGGCATATGGTGGACCATAGGGGTCATGGATGACGTGCTTACCCAGACTTAGAGCCACTTTACTGGGGCTTATGGTGGACCATGGGGGTCATGGAGGACATTAACCCAGACTTAGAGCCACTTACTGGGGCCTATGGTGGACCATTGGGGTCATGGAGCAAGTTTAATCCAGCCTTAGAGCCACTTACTGGGGCTCATGGTGGACCATGGGGCACGTGCGTTTACTCCAGACTTAGAGCCACTTACTGGGGTGGACCATGGGGTCATGGAGGCATAACCCACAAGATTAATCAATTGTGGGCTTATGGTGGACCATGGGGTGTTGATGGATGATGTTTAACCCGGACTTAGAGCCACTTACTGGGGCATATGGTGGACCATGGGGGTCATTGGATGACGCTTACTCCAGACTTAGAGCCACTTTACTGGGGCTCTAATGGTGGACCATGGGGGTCATGGATGACGTTTACTCCAGACTTAGAGCCACTTTACTGGGGCTCATGGTGGACCATGGGGGTCATGGAGGACATTAACCCAGACTTAGAGCCACTCTTACTGGGGCCTATAGTGGACCATGGGGGTCATGGAGCAAGTTTAACTCAGCCTTAGAGCCACTTACTGGGGCTCATGGTGGACCATGGGGGTCATGGATGACGCTTACTCCAGACTTAGAGCCACTTCTACTGGGGCTCATGGAGGATCAGGGAAGTCATGGAGGACATTAACCCACACTCTAGAGCCACTTTACTGGGGCCTATGGTGGACCATTGGGGTCGTGGAGCAAGTACTCAGCCTTAGGAGCCCCTTTACTGGGGCTCATGGTGGACCATAGGGGTCATGGAGCAATTTAACTCCAGCCTTAGAGCCACTTACTGGGGCTTATGGTGGACCATGGGGGTCATGGAGCAAGTTTACTCCAGCCTTAGAGCCACTTACTGGGGCTCATGGTGGACCATGGGGGTCATGGAGCAAGTTTACCAGCCTTAGAGCCACTTACTGGGGCCTGAAGGTGAGGCCGAGGGCCCTGAGGTCAACACCCAGCCATAGAGGCACTAACCTGGGCTTACAGGAGCACGATGGGCTGGAGCCTGTTTAAAGTGTAAAAAAGTTAAAGTTTTTAACGGAGAAGGGGATGGAAGCAGTAAGAGGTCAACCGCTTCTGCATTCCCTTCTCCGGTCAAAAACCAGAAAAGCAAAAATTTTTGACCGAGAAGGGGAGGGAAGCAGTAAGAGGTCAACCGCTCTTCTCCGGTCAAAAACTTAGAAAAAAGTCAAAAAGTTTTTGACCGAAAAAGGAGGGAAGCAGTAAGAGGTCAACGCTTCTCATTCTCCTCCGAAAAAAGTCAAAAAGTTTTGACCGGAGAAGGGAGGGAAGCAGTAAGAGGTCAACCGCTTCTGCATTCCCCTCCGGTCAAAAACTTAGAAAAAAGTCAAAAGTTTTTGACCGAGAAGGGAGGGAAGCAGTAAAGATCAACCGCTTCTGCATTCCCTCTCCGGTCGAAAAACTTAGAAAAAGTCAAAAGTTTTTGACCGGAGAAGGGGATGGAAGCAGTAAGAGGTCAACTGCTTCTGCCTTCTCCGTGATCTTCAACTAAGGGTGATCACCAAGCCACCACCATCACATAGTAGAAATGGAGCTGAAGCGCTGAAGTGAACAGCAGAAATATTTCTAAGTGTTGAGCCAAGGTTAATATTTCTCATGGTGGCTGCGAATTTTCTAAGGCTGCTTTTGACCGAAAAAAGGAAGGAAGAAGCGTAGACCTTACTACCTAATATGGGCACCTTCCTGGAGTAAATTAAAGAGGAGCCGGATGCGATTTTCTAAGTTACCGATAAAGGCAGGAGAGGGATCCAAAGTATGGGGCACCTTCCTGTAAATTAAAGGAGCGCAGCGAGAATTTTCTACGCTGGACCGGATAAAGGCAGGGGAGAGGCGGCAGACCTCTATCCGAGTATTGGGGCACCTTCCTGGGGTAAAATAAAGGGTGCTGCTGTGCGGCTTTTCTCCGCTTTCGGCCGGATAAAGGCAGGGAGAGGCGGCAGACCTCTATCCGGATATGGGGCACCTTCCTGGGGAAATAAAAGGGTGCGCTGTGCGGTTTTTCTCCGCTTTTCGGCCGGATAAAGGGAGGAGAGAGGCGCAGACTTCTATCCGAAACATGGGGCACCTTCCTGGGGTAAATTAAAGGGTGCGCCGGTGCGGTTTTCTCCGCTTTTCGGGCCGATAAAGGCAGGAGAGAGGCGGCAGACCTCTATCCTGAATATGGGGCACCTTCCTGGGGTAAAATAAAGGGTGCTGCCGGTGCGGTTTTCCCGCTTTTCGGCCGGATAAAGGCAGGGAGAGGCGGCAGACCTCTATCCGAGTATGGGGCACCTTCCCTGGGTAAAATAAAGGGTGCGTCGGTGCGGTTTTCTCCGCTTTTCGGCCGGATAAAGGGAGGGAGAGGCGGCAGACCTCTATCCGAGTATGGGGCACCTTCCCTGGGGTAAAATAAAGGGTGCGCCGTGCGGTTTTCTCCGCTTTTTCGGCCGGATAAAGGCAGGCAGGAGAGGCGGCAGACCTCTATCCGGCAGGGGCACCTTCCCTGGGGTAAAATAAAGGGTGCGCCGGTGCGGTTTTCTCCGCTTCCGGCCGATAAAGGCAGGGAGAGGCGGCAGACTTCTATCCGGGAATATGGGGCACCTTCCCTGGGGTAAAATAAAGGGTGCGCCGGTGCGTTTTCTCCGCTGCTTTTTCGCCGGATAAAGGCAGGAGAGAGGCAGACCTCTATCCGAAAGTATGGGGCACCTTCCTGGGGTAAAATAAAGGGTGCGCGTGCGGTTTTCCTGTTTCGGCCGGATAAAGGGAGGGAGAGGGCAGACCTCTATCCGGAAATATGGGGCAATTTCCTGGGTAAAATAAAGGGTGCGCCTGCGTTTTCTCCGCTTTTTCGGCCGGATAAAGGGAGGGAGAGGCGGCAGACCTCTATCCGAATATGGGGCACCTTCCCTGGGTGTAAATTAAAGGCGCTGCCTGCGGTTTTCTCCGCTTGGCCGGATAAAGGGAGGGAGAGGCGGCAGACCTCTATCCGAGTATGGGGCACCTTCCCTGGGGTAAAATAAAGGGGGGCCGGTGCGGTTTTCTCCGCTTTCGGGCCGGATAAAGGGAGGGAGAGCGGCGCAGACCTCTATCCGAAGTATGGGGCACCTTCCCTTGGGTAAATTGAAGGGTGCGCTGCGCGTTTTCTCCGCGTTTTCGCCGGAAGGAGAGGCGCAACCTCTATCAAATATGGGGCACCTTCCCTGTAAATTAAAGGGTGCTGGTGCGTTTTGTTCTCCGCTTTTCGGCCGGATAAAGGCAGGGAGAGGCGGCAGACCTCTATCCGGAATATGGGGCACCTTCCCTGGGGTAAATTAAAGGTGCGCTGGTGCGGTTTTCTCCGCTTGGCCGAATAAAGGCAGGAGAGGCGCAGACCTCTATCCAAGTATGGGGCACCTTCCCTGGGTAAAATAAAGGGTGCGCCGGTGCGTTTTCGCTGGCCGGATAAAAAGGAGGAAGAGGCAGACCTCTATCCGAAGTATGGGGCACCTTCCTGGGTAAATTGAAGGGTGCTGGCTGCGCGTTTTTCCGTTTTTCGGCCGGATAAAGGGAGGGAGAGGCGGCAGACCTCTATCCGAGATATGGGGCACCTTTCCTGGGGTAAATTGAAGGGTGCTGCCGGTGCGGTTTTCTCCGCTGTCCGGATAAAGGCAGAGGAGAGGCGGCAGACCTCCATCCGAATATGGGGCACCTTCCTGGGGTAAATTAAAGGGTGCGCCGTGCGGCTTTTCCGCTGGCGGATAAAGGCAGGAGAGGCGCAGACCTCTATCCGAATAAGGGGCACCTTCCGTGTTAAATTGAAGGGCGCGCTGCGCGTTTTCTCCGCTTTTTCGGCCGGATAAAGGGAGGGAGAGGCGGCAGACCTCTATCCGAAAGTATGGGGCACCTTCCTGGGGTAAATTGAAGGGTGTATCTGCGGTTTATTTTCTCCAAGTGTTTCCGAGAAGCTCTTTCAGCTTGACTCTACCCGCCTTCCCCGTCAAGTACATTGAGGATGATGGTGTCCCAGGGGAACCAAAAAGCTTAAGTTTTTAGACCGAGTAGAAAAGGCAGAAGCTGTTTGACCTTCTACCGCTTCTCTCCTCGGTCGAAAAACTTAGAAAAAAATCCGTTTTGAAACTCTGAATTTTTTCAAAGTTAATTCTGGAGAGAAGAAGCGTTGACCCCCCACCGTTACCTCCTTCCTTCGGTCGAAAAACTTAGAAAAAATCCGCTATGTTTGAAAGTCGGGTTACCAGGGGCGCGAAACTCTGGATTTTTTCTAAGTTTTCCGACCGGAGAAGGGGAGAAGCGGTAGAGGGTCAACCGCTTCTGCACTTTTCCCTTCCTCCGTGAGCGCCACTTTGGGGCGGCTTTCCCCAGCCACCTTCTGCACGCATTTCGAAACCCAGTTTTTGAAAACATAGGCCTCCAGAGAACTGCACCGAGGAGTCTTGGCAGCGGCCCACCTCTGGAGACCACGGCCGACACTTTTGAGAGCCTTTACCCTAAGGCAGCTGCGGTTCTTCCACACTTTTACCCACTGACCGATTCGCAAACGTGACCCGCCATCGGAGGGCTCTCTGCCTGGCTGGCCTAGAGCCGCTGTTCGGCGGACGGTTCCTCCGACCTGCGGGTTCGCTTCTATGGCCGGAGGGCTAATGCGCGGGGGAGTCTCCGGACCCTTTCCCCTGCTCCTCCAGGGCCGCCTGATTTGAAGCGAGACCGAGACGCCTCGCCTGTCCCAGCAGTCCTACACCGAGCCCGCTGCGCGCGCACACGGTTCCCCAGCCCCGGATACCCGCACTTCAAGAGCGCGCCTTCCGCAAAACATGATGTTTCTCAAACCCTGCCCGCATCACTTGGCTCACCGCCGATGTAACAGCTTTAATCGGCAGCCTTTTACAGGCGTCGGCTCGCAAAACTGTCCCAGCGACGTGGCTCGTTGTTGCGGCTGGAGCTTGTCCCAAGGGCACCTGGTTGATCCTGCCAGTAGCATATGCTTGTCTCAAAGATTAAGCCATGCAAGTCTAAGTACACACGCCGTACAGTGAAACTGCTAATGGCCATTAAATAGTTATGGTTCCTTTATGCCTAGCTGTATGTGTGGCTTCCAGGACCTTCGATGTTTATCAGACCAAAACCTATGGGTCTCTGGCCTTTGACTTAGTACCTGTGGCCCTGTGGAAGCCTTCAATGTCTGCCCTATCAACTTTCGATGGTACTTTCTGTGCCTACCATGGTGACCACGGGTAACGGGAATCAGGGTTCGATTCGCGAGGGGAGCCTGAGAAACGGCTACCACATCCAAGGAAGGCAGCAGGCGCCAAGAATTACCCACTCCACTCGGGAGGTAGTGACGGAAATAACAATACAGGACTCTTTCGAGGCCCTGTAATTGGAATGAGTACACTTTAAATCCTTTAACGAGGATCAATTGGAGGGCAAGTCTGGTGCCAGCAGCCGCCGTAATTCCAGCTCCAATAGCTGTATCTTAAAGTTGCTGCAGTTAAAAAGCTCTGAGTTGATCTCGATCGAGCTGACGGTCCGCTGCCAGGCGAAGCTACCGCCTGTCCCAGCTCCCTGCCTCGGCCCCCTCGATGCTCTTAACTGAGTGTCCTGCGGGTCCAAGCGTTTACTTTGAAAAAATTAGAGTGTTCAAAGCAGGCCCGTCGCCTGAATACCACGCAGCTAGGAATAATGGAATAGGACTCCTCGTTCTATTTTGTGGGTTTTCTTCTGAACTGG
>NW_024375759.1:25000-37500 GCF_010015445.1 Perca fluviatilis
TGGTGCCAGTTTATTGATATTTTCTGTGGAAGGTTCCACAGTAGCTATCGGTATCGGCAGTTGGTCCTCAATACTCTGGCAAGTAGTTGGTTCGCATACTTTGGTTTACCTCATCACCGCCTAACTTGCTGGGTTGCCGCCTAGTAGGTTCTAGTTGTGGCGACAGATGCTTGGGAGGGGTACCCCCCGGTGGGCTACAGTAGGCTTGCGAGGGGTCACCTCACTTCGCTGTCGGGGGGGCACGTGGACTACACCTTCGTACCCCACCTCCGAGGGGGGTCTCCCTTACCCTCCCCCCACTTAGAGAGGGAGAACACTCGCTGTGAGCACCCGCAGTCGGCTGATGGCGGGAGAGAGGAGTTTCTCAGGTCCGAGACCGCTCTGGGGCCTCCTATGGCCAATGGAGCAGGGGGAATAACCTTCATGGGCAGGGCGCTCCCACGCATATAACGGTTTATCCCCGTGTGAGGCCCTTAGTCGCTCGTTGTCCCTTCCTGGCGAAGCTCACCTCGGTGGGGCCGGGGGTGGGGTGGAGGCGCCATCCCCCTCTAAACGGGCGGTCTCTCTGGAGAGTGAGCAGGAGTCTGTCCCAGGGTTGGGGAGACCTCCAGCCTACCAGAGGTTGATACTTGAGCACTCATCCCTCGGTGGCGCATGGGGAGAGGGGAGTGTCCTGATTGGGCTCCAAGCCACAGGGCCCCCGGTTGCCTGGAGGGGAGCGAAACCTTCTGGTGGAGTCGCTGTGATATACAGAATATGGGTTTGTCCCAGGCAGTCAGGCCCTTAAGCCGCTTGTCACTCCCTGAGATGCCGGCTCGCTGGCCGGGCGGTCCAAGAGGAGGGCGGTGGAGGACTCGGAGGCGCTGTCCTTCCCCGGCCAAAAGGAGCTGTTCCTCTGAAGAGAGGGAAGAGATCAGCCCCTGGGAGAAAGGGACAGTCTTGACCCTCCTGAAGCCAAATCCCAGCGCATGGACCGAGAGTTGGTGAGTCCGTCCCGCGCACACGCCCCTGGGACGTCCTGGCCGCAGGTCAGGAGGTGGATGCCCAGTGGTTGAGTCTACAGAGAGGGATGGAAAAGGACTGGCATCAGCGCGCTCGACAGCCAGTTGTGGTATATCCCTCCAGCCTGCCTCCTCGCCGCCCTGTGATTGATCCCGCCTTTGGTCGGTAGTGGTTCCAAGCAGCTGGTTATTAGCCTTCCGGGCCCGACCCTTGTGAGCTGTGTGGTGCACGGGCTTCTTCTGTCCCTGATCTCGCCGGGCATTTGATGAGGTCTCATGGCATGAGGAATGTACTGTGGGCGGTCGTAAGTGTTTGAGGAACTAGACCAAAACGCCACCAAATTCGATTGTCACTTACCCAAGTGCAATGGAAGGGGTAGTCCCGCGTTGGTGGTAGGGCCAAGGCTCTGGTGCACTTTGTGTGCTAGGACCTTCCTGTCGGTTAGGGTCTGTCTAGCAGGCCGCATGCACATCTTGGCGGCTTACGTGGACGCAGGTTTCCGAGGGACTAACGCCAGCGAGCGGTTCTGCGCCAGGCTAATGCGTACGGCGGGGATTGAAGGGACCGCTCCCCGAAGTCAAGGACACGCCATCGACCAGCCCGGTTTCGTAATGACCTCTACCCTTGGTCCCGGAAGACAGGAGATCAGGTGAGACTAAAGCGCAGATCGGTGTGCAAGACTCTCCAGAGACAGGAGGTGTCCCTCCGGCGGTTAGAGAAGGAGAGGTTAAAGCTCATCCGGACGTTGGTTGCTCCGGAGAGGCTCCCGAACCGCCTAACGCAGATAGGTGCAGTCTTAAGGGAGGCGGTTCGGCAGGGCGCTACCGCTGAGGGCTCCAAATATAAACCTGTCACAGAGGACGCATTGTCGCCAGGAGCAATCGTGATCTGCAGCCTCTAGGCTGATCCAAAGGTGGGGCAAAGAGGGCCGGTGGTTTGTGCGGTTGGGCTTGTCGAGCCCCATCCCTAGGTGCGGGTAGGAGGTGCAACAGAAGGAGGAGGGCCAGGCGTTTTCTGTACCGACTCTCCGTACTGGCATGGCGAAGCTTTGCGCTATATGTTCTGATGGACAACTGGCACGACATGCCCAGTCCCCCTGTCTGAGACTCGCAGCGCTGTTCGAAGGCAGGTGGGGGACGCGGGTTCGCTTAACGGGATGGGCCAGTTTGAAGGTCCAGGCCGTGTGGACAACTCTCGTTTTCCGACCCTTTATTACACCTTTGGAGGTCAGCAAAAACCTCCGATCCATGAAAGCTAAGACCTCCCCGGCGGGATGGCATTCTCCAGGAAGGATTTGCTGGACTGGGATCCAGAGGGCTTCCAACTCGCACGCTTGTTCTCCTCATGGTTGGTCTCAGGGACTCTGCCGGGGCTTCTGTTGTGCCGACGGTACTCATACCTAAGACTGCGGACAGGAGTTTACATGCGGATGTGAACCAATGGCGCTCTATTACTATTAAGTCCCGTGAGTCTTGAGGCTTTTCTCGCGGATCTTGACAGGTAGGATGACGGGTTGCGGTCCTATTCATCCGCCCAGCGGGGTTTCGTGGCCTCTGCTGGTTGCTCTGAAAAACCTCGTTTTGCTTAACGGGTTCATGAGGTTGAGCAGAGAGGAGAAGCGAGCCCATTGGGGTTGTATTTGTCGAACTTCGCTAAGGCTTTCTCGATACCGCTTTCGCATCAGCACCTCCTGAGTGCTTTGAAATGGAAAGGGTTAGACCAACATATGCTGGGGTTTGGCAAGGACTCTTATGAGAACTGGGGCGAGGGTGAAATGTGCAGAAGGGAACACCGCGCAATCGCAATGAAGGTCGGGGTCAAACAAGGTGATTCCATGTCACCTCTGTTGTTCAACCTTGCCCTGGATCCGCTGATCCAAATTCTCGACCGCGGGGTCGAGGCTTTTGTCACCGGGGGTACTCTGCCACTACTGCGTATGGCCTTTGCGGATGACCTTTGGTTTTATTGAGTGATTCTTTGGAAGGTATGGTCACCAACATCGCCGCTCTGGAGGCATACTGTCAGCTGACTGGACTGAAGGTTCAGCCCAGTAAGTGCTGTGGGTTCTTATGGGAAGAAGGCTGGGAGGACTCTTTCTATCAACACGCTCCGGGTGTTGTGCGTGGGGAGCCCTCCGCTGGATTGGACCCGACGGCCGGGTGAAATACCTGCGTCGAGGTGAACCCATGGAGGCATTGTCTCTATGGCATACCGCAGGGATCCAGCAATGGATCCTAGCGCATTGGTGAAGCACCTTTGAACCCGATGGATAGGGTGTTGTTGTTGAATGACTACGCTTACCGAGGTCATCATCTTTGCAGCCCATCACTGTATGGCTACTGTGAAGACCCTGACAGAAATGGATAGGAACATTAAATGTGCTATCAAGAAATGGCTGCACTTGCCCAAATGTACGGCTGACGGTTTGCTTTATTCCAGGAAAATGGATGGCTGGTTGGGCAGCTGTCGGAACGGGTTGTTCCTCCTCTATACAGGCTCGGCGACTGTAAGTTGTTCCACTCTCCGGAGCGTAACAATTTCACTAGTTGCCAGAAAGACTATCAACAAGAGGCGGCTTTGCAAGAGCATGGCTGAGCTTGGTGGTTCTAGGGACGATCCCGAGTCTGATCCCCCTGAGGGGGGTTGATCGGGGCCCCAATCCTAAACTTGGTCCCCTGAGGAGGGAAAAGGCGTAAGTAAATCGAACCCAGCGCTGACGCTTCTAGACGCAAGGCCTAGTCCTGTTGACTGGCTTCAGGTCGAAGTTCGACAGGTGGGCTGACCTTTGGGGCTCAAGGGAAGGGTGCGTGCTTGTTCGAGGCTGACAGGATGAGCAACAGCTGGCTACTAGAGCCTAACTATCTCCCCGGATGAGTGGCCAGTTGGCTGCCCTCCAGCTAAGGGCTCACGTGTACCACTCAGAGTTCTGGGTGGGGACGCCTCCCTCGCCGCCTGTCGGCACTGTCGGGTTCTCCCTGACCTGTTCGCATATACTCGGTGCTTGCCCGCGTCCAGTTGAGCAGGATTAGAAGGCACCACAAGGTATGTGAATTTGCTTGTTACGGAAGCTGAACGCTTAGAGTGGGTAACGCTGAGGGAAAAGAGATGGACAGGTCCTGATGGTGGGACTCTGGCCCCAGACTTGATCTTTACCAAGTCAGGAGTGGCGCTCATTGTTGACGTAACGATCTTCGATACTAACTCTGTGAATCTCTCGAGATGGCGCTAACCGAGAAAGTTAATAAGTATCGAATCACTCTGCACTGTTCTTGCTGTGAGACATGCCAGAAGTAAGAAGGGCCAGGGTTTGGTTCCCGTTGCGTGAGGGCAAGTGGCCTCCAGAAAAATGGTAAAGCTTTAATTTGTCTGGCCTGACGAAACTCGCTGGTAAGAGCTTTGCAAAACTCGTTAGTCGGAGGTCTCCTATATTCCCTCGATATCTTGAGGGACTTCATGATGAGCGTAGGCGGAGTATGAGGAGGACTCCACTGGGCGTAACACGTAAACCCGCAAGTCTCTGATATGTCGGCAAGAGGGACGGCCGGTCGGCCTGAGGAGCCCGTGCCATATGGTGGATGCCTTCTCGAAAGTGTTCCCAGTCCGGCTCTGGTTTGGGGCCCTGCTGCGCGTAGGTGTGCCTCGCTACAGAGAATCGCTACCACTTGTCGCTGAATCGGTCATGGCAAGCCACGGACGCCGCGCCTGCCGGGAACATTGTCGCACCAAACGGAAGAGTGACGGCAACGGTGACCTAAGCCAATCACCGTGATTCCGCGGACGGTGGGCCCCGGATTATGGCGCCTACGCAGGGCATGCTGCTTGTTGACGCTGTTGCCAGAGCATGTGGCCCGTAATTCACCTTCCGTAAGTGTAGCGCTAGTTGGCCTGGAAGCCCGCCGCTCGGTTTCTGTCGGCGGGAGTGGACGCTGATGCGATGGTCTCTGCATGCTAAGGGGTCCTTCTAGGGAGCCAGTTCCATACCCACCTGGGGGGTTGGTTCCCTAACGGGCCTCTGAAGACGCGGACGATCGGTCGGCTCTCCCAGGCCCGGTGGCCCGGTCTGGGATTCGTCATAGCTCGTCGAAGCCGCTCCTCGGTTTTGACGCTCCTGGGCCGGAGTCTTACGGACACGCTGATCGGCAACGGTAGTCGGTAGGTGGCCTCTGACTCTGGGATGGCTATGAGGTTGGGGCATCGATCCGCCGGGCCCCCCCTCCCGGATAGGTTGCTCGCTATTCCCGTGCCGGTTTCCGTCAGTGGTCGCCTCGCTATGTGTCTTCGGGCGGGTAGGAATGTTCCCTTGTGGCTAGCGGATGGTTTCAGTGGTAGCTGTGACTGGGCTGCTTCGTTCTCTGTGCACATGGGCTCGCTGGCTGTATGGTACATTGCAGTCGAGGGTGTCCAACCACGCCATTAACCGTGGATACCAACTCTGATCTAGAGTTTTACCGGGGTAGGGCCCTGCCACGCATCCCTAAACCCTACGCTCGGGAGATACAAGACCTGTGTAGCCTCTACACAGGACTAAAGTCCATAATGGACCGCGGCCTCTCAGAAGTCAAATGGTTACACACGGAGTACGCAAGTTAAGCCCACATCAGCGTCCACGCCCGCCAGACTTCGCCACACACGCTGGTTCCCCGCGGGCTACGGTATAATAGTAACCCGATGCGCAGCTCCAAGCAAGCTGGTTGGAGAGGTTTTCCTTGGCGGTTCCCAGTGAGGAGCAGTACATTGGAGCTTACAGGCAAACGACGGGAGTAACTATGACTCTCTTTAGTAGCCAAATGCCTGGCCATCTAATTAGTGACGCCGCGCATGAATGGATGAACGAGATTCCCACTGTCCCTACCTACTATCTAGGTAAACCACAGCCAAGGGAACGGGCTTGGCAGAATCAGGGGGAAAGAAGACCCTGTTGAGCTTGACTCTAGTCTGGCACTGTGAAGAGACATGAGAGGTGTAGAATAAGTGGGAGGCTTCGTCGCCGTGAAATACCACTACTCTTATCGCTTTTTCTTTACTTACTCCGTGAGCGGGGAGGCGAGCCCCGAACGGGCTCTCCTCGCTTCTGAGGTGTCAAGCCCGCATCGCCGGCGGACCCGCCCGACAGTGGCAGGTGGGGAGTTTGACTGGGGCGGTACCCCTGTCAAACGGTAACGCAGGTGTCCTATGCGCAGCCTAGGGAGGACAGAAACCTCCCCGTGGAGCAGAAGGGCAAAAGCTCGCTTGATCTTGATTTTCAGTATGAATACAGACCGCGGAAAGCGGGCCTCACGAATCCTTCTGACTTTTGGGTTTTAAGCAGGAGGTGTCAGAAAAGTTACCACAGGGATAACTGGCTTGTGGCGCCGCGTTCATAGCTGACGCCGCTTTTGATCCTTCGATGTCGGCTCTTCCTATCATTGTGAAGCAGAATTCACCAGCGCTGGATTGTTCACCCACCAATAGGGAACGTAGCTGGGTTTAGACCGTCGTGAGACAGGTTATTTTAACCCTACTGATGATGTGTTGTTGCAATAGTAATCCTGCCCAGTACGAGAGGAACCGCAGGTTCAGACATTTGGTGTATGTGCTTGGTTGAGGAGCCAACGGTGCGAAGTTACCATCTGTGGGATTATGACTGAACGCCCCTAAGTCAGAATCCCGCGCTAGACGTAACGCATACCATAGCGCCGCTGATCTTCGGTTGGCCCCGGATAACCGGGCTTCGGGTCGTGAGTAGAGCCGCTGCGTACGGGCTGGGGTGCGGCCGGATGATGGTCGCTCTCTCCTATCTCGCACCGCATGTTTGTGGAGAACCTGGTGCTAAATCACTTGCAGACCTACCTGATTCTGGGTCAGGGTTTTTACGTAAAGCAGCTCCCTCTGCGCATCTATTGAAAGTCAGCCCTTGATCCAAGCTTTTGTCGACGGGCGCTGGCCCCACGAACTTCCTCTCTGGTTGCTCTTTGAGACTCCCAGGCGGAAAGATATTTCAAAGTATTGACACACTTAGAAAAACGACAAAGTCCACTCACCCGCCAGGGGTGGACCAGGCGGGAGTCCTTCGACCGCAGGCCTGAGCGCTGGCTCAGCCCCGTCCAACTCTCCTCTCTTCACTGGAAGTCACTTAGTTTTACCAGGGGCCAAAAAAATTTGGCAAAGTATTGAAACACTTAGAAAAATCGACAAAGTCCACCAAAGTGTGGATTCAGGCAGGAGTCCCACCGTGAGGCCTGAGCTGGCTAGCCCCCGTCTGACCTCCCTTCCTCTAACTGGAAGTCACTTAGCTTACCAGGCAAAAAAAATTTGGCAAAGTATTGAAACACTTAGAAAAACTACAAAGTCCACTCACCGCCAGGGGTGTGTGGACCAGGCAGGAGTCCAATCTGAGGCCTGAGCGCTGGCTCAGCCCCCGTCCGACCTCCCTTCCTCTCACTGGAAGTCACTTAGTTTACCAGGGGCTAAAAAAAATTTTGGCAAAGTATTGAAACACTTAGAAAAAATCGACAAAGTCCACTCACCCGCCAGGGGTGTGGACTAGGCAGGAGTCCCACCGCGAGGCCTTGAGCTGCGGGCTCAGCCCCCGGTCCGACTCCCTTCCTCCCTCAACTGGAAGTCACTTAGTTTACCAGGGCGAAAAAAAATTTGGCTACAGTATTGAAACACTTAGAAAAAAAAAAACAAAAAAAAAAAAAAATTAGGTTGGTATACCAGGGCGGCTGGCAAATGGCGGAGTAACTGTGACTCTTTAAGGTAAACAGACTTAATGAAAAAGTTAAAGTATTGAAACACTTAGAAAAAAAAACAAAAAAAATATATATTTAGGTTGGTATACCAGGGCGCGGGCAAACGGGCGGGAGTAACTGTGACTCCTCTTTAAGGTAAACAGACTTAATGAAAAAGTTAAAGTATTGAAACACTTAGAAAAAAACAAAAAAAAATATATATTTAGGTTGGTATACCAGGGCTGGCAAACGGGCGGAGTAACTGTGACTCTCTCATAAGGTAAACAGACTTAATGAAAAAGTTAAAGTATTGAAACACTTAGAAAAAAAAAAAAAAAAAAAATATATATTTAGGTTGGTATACCAGGGGCACAAAAGTTTAGTTGGTATACCAGGCGCCAAACTCTGGGCCAGGCGGATGGAGGGTTTAGCCCAGGGAGGGGTGCTTAAGTCTGGCACACAGGTTCGCTTTCGCAGGGTTCCTGGAGGTCTAGGGTTGGGGCTGAGGGTCAGGCGGGGTGAGAGTGAGGGGAGGCTGGGGTCTTAGAGTGGGGTCAGCCCCTTGGAAGGGTGGCTGGAGCAACTTACTGGGGCTTATGGTGGACCATGGGGGTCATGGATGATGTTTACCCAGACTTAGAGAGCCACTTACTGGTGCTCATGGTGGACCATGGGGGTCATGGATGATGTTTACCCGGACTTAGAGCCACTTACTGGTGCTCATGGTGGACCATGGGGGTCATGGATGATGTTTACCCGACTTAGAGCCACTTAGGCCTCCAGAACTGCACCGAGGTCACCGAGGGCAGCGGGCCCGACATCTGGAGACCCGCGGCCGGACGCACGAGCCTTTACCCACAAAAGGCGGCTGCGGTTCTCCACGCTTTTACCCACTGACGATTATGAAGCGGCGGCCCGCCATCGGAGGCCCCGCCAGCCGGCTAGCGCCGGTGTGTTGACGGGCCGGTTCCTCCCGGACCTCGCGGGTTAGCCTCTATGGCGGGCTATCGTGAAGTCTCGGACCTTTCCCTGTTCCTCAGGGCAGCCCGATTTGAAGCAAGACGAGGCAGCCCGTCTGTCCCAACAGTCCTACACGGGCCCGCTGGCGGCGTCCGCGGTTCCCCAGCCGTGGATACCGCCCGCACCCTGCGCGGCGAAGCCTTCGGCCAGAAACATGATGTTTCTCAAGCCCTGCCAGCATCCTTGGCTCACGCCCGATGCAACCTTTGGACGGCCGCCGCCTTACGAAGTCGGCGCCAACAAACCGATCCCAACGCCGCGGCGCCCGGCGGCTGGAGCGCCGATCCCAAGGGCTACCTGGTTGATCCTGCCAGTAGCACGTGTAAAGATTAAGCCATGCAAGTCTAAGTACACGGCGGTACAGTGAAACTGCGAATGGCTCATTAAATCAGTTATGGTTCCTTTGATGCGGCTCTAGCGTTACTTGGATAACTGTGGCAGAATTCTAGAGCTAATACATGCCAACGGCGTGACGCCGAGGGATGCGTGCATTTATCAGACCACAAAACCCATGCGGGGGTGCCTCACGGGGTGCCGGCAGCATTGGTGACTCTAGATAACCTCGAGCGATCGCTGGCCCTACTGTAGCGTGACGTCTCATTCGAATGTCTGCCCTATCAACTTTCGATGGTACTTTCTGTGCCTACCATGGTGACCACGGGTAGCGGGGAATCAGGGTTCGATTCGGAGAGGAGCCTGAGAAGCGGCTACCACATCAAGGAAAGGCAACAAGGTAGCGCAAATTACCCACTCCGACTTCGGGGGAGGTAGTGGCGAAAAATAACAATACAGGACTCTTTGAGGCCCTGTAATTGGAATGAAGTACACTTTAAATCCTTTGCGAGGATCAATTGGAGGGCAAGTCTGGTGCCAGCAGCGCGGTAATTCCAGCTCCAATAGCGTATCTTAAAGTTGCTGCAGTTAAAAGCTCTTGTTGGATCTCGGGATGGAGCTGCGGTCCTCAGCGAAGCCGTCTGTCCCAGCCCTGCCTCTGGCGCCCCTCGATGCTCTTAACTGGAAGTGTCACGAGGTCAGCGTTTACTTTGAAAAAATTAGAGTGTTCAAAGCAGGCCCGGTTAAGCCTGAATAACCCCACCTAGGAATAATGGAATAGGACTCGGTTCTATTTTGTGGGTTTTCTTTCTGAACTGGGGCCATGATTAAGAGGGGCGGCGGGGGCATTTCGTATTGTGCCGCTAGAGGTGAAATTCTTGGACGGCGCAAAGGCGGATAGCGAAAGCATTTGCCAAGAATGTTTTCATTAATCAAGAGAGAAGTTCGGAGGTTTGAAGACGATCAGATACCGTCGTAGTTCCGACCATAAGCGATGCCAACTAGCGATCCGGCGTTATTCCCATGACCCGCCGGGCGAGTCGAGGAAACCAAAGTCTTTGGGTTCGGGGGATATGGTTGCAAAGCTGAAACTTAAAGGAATTGTCGGAAGGGCACCACCAGGAGTGGAGCCTGCGGCTTAATTTGACTCAACAGGGAAACCTCACCCGGCCGGACACGGAAAGGATTGACAGATTGATAGCTCTTTCACGATTCTGTGGGTGGTGGTGCATGGCCGTTCTTAGTTGGTGGAAGCGATTTGTCTGGTTAATTCCGATAGCGAGCGAGACTCCGGCATGCTAACTAGTTCGCGGCCCGTGCGGTCGGCGTCCAACTTCTTAGAGGGACAAGTGGCGTTCAGCCACGCGAGTTGAGCAATAACAGGTCTGTGATGCCCTTAGATGTCGGGGCTGCAGCGCCACACTGAGTGGATCAGCGTGTGTCTACCCTTCGCCGAGAGGCGTGGGTAACCCGCTGAACCCCCTTCGTGATAGGGATTGAGGGATTGCAATTATTTCCCATGAGCGAGGAATTCCCAGTACGCGGTGTCTTCTAGCGTTGATTAAGTCCCTGCCCTTTGTACACACCGCCCGTCGCTACTACCGATTGGATGGTTTAGTAGAGGTCCTCGGATGCGCCCCGATGCGGTCCAGCGGCCCTGGCGGGCGCGAGAAGACGATCAAACTTGACTATCTAGAGGAAGTAAAAGTCGTAACAAAGGGTTTCCGTAGGTGAACCTGCGGAAGGATCATTACGGTTTGCCGCCTCGCCTTAGCGGGTGGATTAGCGCAGCGCAACAGCTTTGTCGGAGCTTAGGAGGAGGGTTTAGCCGCCCTCCTCCGAGGCAGCGGCGTCCGTGGGCCTTTTCCGTCGCCCCCTGTCCGCCCAGCGTCCCCTTAAGCTGGGCGGGCGAGATATGAAGGCGGGGTAACTGACGTCGGCGTTCAATAAAACTAGTCTGGATCAGTGTCCGACCGGAGACCTCCGTCCCGACTCTCCCGCCAGTGCGGCAGCGTCCCCCGCCCCGTCGAGGCTGGCGGTGATGGCGTGATGGAATTACGCACGGGCGGGAGCAGATAGAAGCGCTCAGTAAACCTACGGGCCTGAACGAAACCTGGAACCTCGACCCAAGTGCGCTGGCCTTCGCCCTGGCCATCCGTCGCGCCTCCGGGTACCCAACTCTCCTCCCTCCCTACGGAGGGTGGCGGAGGACTAACGTCTCCACTACCGTTCTGGACCTCTGGCCGGAGCGGTGGAGAAGCGCCGAGGTTGTTTATCCCCTTTAAAACCCTTTTGTCACAGAACCATGGCCTCCCAAATGAAACACAAAAATGGACAACTCTTAGCGGTGGATCACTTTCGGCTCATCGTCGATGAAGAGACGCAGCTAGCTGCGAGGAACTAATGTGAATTGCAGGACACATTGATCATCGATATGAGCGCACCTTGCGGCCCGGGTTCCTCCGGGGCTACGCCTATCTGAGGGTTAAGCTTTGTCATCAATGGGAAGCGTTAGCGTTTCGCGGCTAAAGAACTGTCGCGAGGCGACCCCGGTCGAACGCCGTCCCCCTAAGTGCGGACATGTGTTTGGGATGCCGGTGCGGTCGTGAAACCCGCCGGCTCGCCTTCCTCCCGTTGGCGCTCAACCCCTCTTTCCCTCCTTCCCGACCTCCGGGCGAGGATGGAAATTTCCGTCGGGCCGCATGAAGTCGGTAGCGGCTGCGGTGAACTAGTGCGTCTCTCAGCGTTGCGTTGAGTGCGTAAGTCAGCTGATGTAGCTCGCTGAGGAAGTTTGAGGGTGCCAATCGGGGGAGTGTCAGCAGCGTCAGCGGACTCGCCTCCTCAGCGAAGAAGGTACCAGAGCGTAACCAGAACCGTGAGCCTCTGCGCGAGTCCCCCTGTCCGGCCCGGCGCTTTCCGTTTCGCAGCGAGCGCGGAAAAGGTGTGGGTTGCGGTGAACACTGCCCGACTCCCTCCGGGGTAGCGGGGTTAAGCATTCGCCTAGACCTCAGATCAGGCGAGACAACCAGCTGAATTTAAGCATATTACTAAAGCGGAGGAAAAGAACTAACCAGGATTCCCTCAGTAGCGGCGGCGAAGGAAAAGAGCCAAGCGCCGAATCCCGTCCGCAGGCGGATTGAGAAATGTAGGCATTATGGAAGACCGCTTGCCGGTGTCGCTCGGGGGCCTGAGTCCTTCTGATCAAGGCTCAGCCCATGGGCGGTGTGAAGGCGACATTACGTCGCGCCGGGGTCGGTCTTCGAGTCGAGTTGTTTGGGAATGCAGCTCTAAGTGGGTGGTAAATTCCATCTAAGGCTAAATACCGGCATGAGACCGATAGTGCGACAAGTACCTTAAGGGAAAGTTGAAAAGAACTTTGAAAGAGAGTTCAAGAGGGCTAGAAACCGTTGAGAGGTAAGCGGGTGTGGGTCAGCG
>NW_024375759.1:42500-175000 GCF_010015445.1 Perca fluviatilis
CAGGCAGGATGGAGGGTTTAGCCCAGGAGGGAGTGCTTAAGTTCGGGTACACAGGTTAGCCTGGTGCTTAGGGGGGGTTCCTGGAGGTTGGGTTGGGGTGTTGAGGGTCAGAAGCGGGTGAGAGTGAGGGAGGCTGGGGTCTTAGAGTTGGGTCAGCGCCTTGGAAGGGTGGCTGGAGCAACTTACTGGGGCTTATGGTGGACCATGGGGGTCATGGATGATGTTTACCCAGACTTAGAGCCACTTACTGGTGCTCATGGTGGACCATAGGGGTCATGGATGATGTTTACCCGGACTTAGAGCCACTTACTGGTGCTCATGGTGGACCATGGGGGTCATGGATGATGTTTACCCGGACTTAGAGCCACTTACTGGGGCTCATGGTGGACCATAGGGGTCATGGATGATGTTTACCGGACTTAGAGCCACTTAACTGGGGCATATGGTGGACCATGGGGGTCATGGATGACGTTTACCCAGACTTAGAGCCACTTACTCAGGCTCATGGTGGACCATGGGGGTCATGGATGACGTTTACCAGACTTAAGAGCCACTTCACTGGGGCTCATGGTGGACCATGGGGGTCATGGATGACGTTTACAGACTTAGAGCCACTTACTGGGGCTCATGGTGGACCATGGGGGTCATGGAGGACATTAACCCAGACTTAGAGCCACTTACTGGGGCCTATGGTGGACCATGGGGGTCATGGAGCAAGTTTACCCAGCCTTAGAGCCACTTACTGGGGCTCATGGTGGACCATAGGGGTCATGGATGACGTTTACCCAGACTTAGAGCCACTTACTGGGGCATATGGTGGACCATGGGGGTCATGGATGACGTTTACCCAGACTTAGAGCCACTTACTGGGGCTCATGGTGGACCATGGGGGTCATGGAGGACATTAACCCAGACTTAGAGCCACTTACTGGGGCCTATGGTGGACCATGGGGGTCATGGAGCAAGTTTACCCAGCCTTAGAGCCACTTACTGGGGCTCATGGTGGACCATGGGGGTCATGGATGACGTTTACCCAGACTTAGAGCCACTTACTGGGGCTCATGGTGGACCATGGGGGTCATGGAGGACATTAACCCACACTTAGAGCCACTTACTGGGGCTTATGGTGGACCATGGGGGTCATGGATGATGTTTACCCGGACTTAGAGCCACTTACTGGGGCATATGGTGGACCATGGGGGTCATGGATGACGTTTACCCAGACTTAGAGCCACTTACTGGGGCTCATGGTGGACCATGGGGGTCATGGATGACGTTTACCCAGACTTAGAGCCACTTACTGGGGCTCATGGTGGACCATGGGGGTCATGGAGGACATTAACCCAGACTTAGAGCCACTTACTGGGGCCTATGGTGGACCATGGGGGTCATGGAGCAAGTTTACCCAGCCTTAGAGCCACTTACTGGGGCTCATGGTGGACCATGGGGGTCATGGATGACGTTTACCCAGACTTAGAGCCACTTACTGGGGCTCATGGTGGACCATGGGGGTCATGGAGGACATTAACCCACACTTAGAGCCACTTACTGGGGCCTATGGTGGACCATGGGGGTCGTGGAGCAAGTTTACCCAGCCTTAGAGCCCCTTACTGCAGCTTCTATGGTGGACCATAGGGGTCATGAAGCAATTTAACCCAGCCTTAGAGCCACTTACTGGGCTTATGGTGGACCATGGGGGTCATGGAGCAAGTTTACCCAGCTAGAGCCACTTACTGGGGCTCATGGTGGACCATGGAGTCATGGAGCAAGTTTACCCAGCCAGAGCCACTTACTGGGCCTGAGGTGAGGCGAGCCCTGGAGGTCAACACCCAGCCATAGAGGCACTAACCTGGGCTTACAAGGCAACACGATGGCCTGAGCCTGTTTAAAGTGTAAAAAAAAGTTAAAAGTTTTTGACCGGAGAAGGGGATGGAAGCAGTAAGAGGTCAACCGCTTCTGCATTCCCCCTTCTCGGTCAAACTTAGAAAAAAGTCAAAAAGTTTTTGACACGGAGAAGGGGAGGGAAGCAGTAAGAGGTCAACCGCTTCTGCATTCCCCTTCTCGATGTCAGAAACTTAGAAAAAAAGTCAAAAAGTTTTTGACCGGAGAAGGGGAGGGAAGCAGTAAGAGGTCAACCGCTTCTGCATTCCCCCTTCTCCGGTCGAAAAACTTAGAAAAAAGTCAAAAAAGTTTTTGACCGGAGAAGGGGAGGGAAGCAGTAAGAGGTCAACCGCTTCTGCATTCCCCCTTCTCCGGTCGAAAAACTTAGAAAAAAGTCAAAAAAGTTTTTGACCGGAGAAGGGGAGGGAAGCAGTAAGAGGTCAACCGCTTCTGCATTCCCCCTTCTCCGGTCGAAAAACTTAGAAAAAAGTCAAAAAAGTTTTTGACCGGAGAAGGGGATGGAAGCAGTAAGAGGTCAACTGCTTCTGCCTTCTCCGGTGATCTTCACTTAGGGGGTGATCACCAAGCCACCACCATCACATAGTAGAAATGGAGCGAGCGTTGAAGTGAACAGCAGAAATATTTCTAAGTGTTGAGCCAAGCGAAATTTTTCTAAGTGTTTGACCGGAGAAGGGGAAGAAGCGGTAGACCTCTACCTGCTCATGGGCCCTTCTCCGGTGGAGGAGACAAGCGGAATTTTTTCTAAGTGTTGAGCCAAGCGAAATTTTTCTAAGTGTTTGACGGAGAAGGGGGAAGCGGTAGACCTCTACCTGCTCGCCGGCCCTTCTCCGGTGGAGGACAAGCGGATTTTTTTCTAAGTGTTGGACCGGATAAAAGGCAAGGGAGAGGACCTCTATCCGAGTATGGGGCACCTTCCTGGGAGTAAATTAAAAGATGCGTCGGTGCGGTTTTTCTCCGCGTTTTTCGGCCCGGATAAAGAGCAGGGAGAGGCGGCAGACCTCTATCCGAGTATGGGGCACCTTCCCTGGGAGTAGAATTAAAGTGTTCGTCGGTCCGGTTTTCTCCGCGTTTTTCGGCCGGATAAAGGAAGGGAAAAGCGGCAGACCTCTATCCGAATATGGGGCACCTTCCTGGGGAGTAAATTAAGCGTCGTCGGTCGGTTTTCTCCAGTTTTTCGGCCGGATAAAAGGCAGGGGGAGGCAGCAAACCTCTATCCGAGTATGGGGCACCTTCCCTGGGGTAAATTAAAGGTGCGTCGGTGCGGTTTTCTCAGGCGTTTTTCGGCCGGATAAAAGGCAGGAGAAGAACGCAGACCTCTATCCCGGGTATGGGGCACCTTCCTGGGGTAAAATAAAGGGAGTGCGTCGGTGCGGTTTTCTCCAGTTTTTCGGCCGGATAAAAGGCAGGGAGAGCGGCGAGACCTCTATCCAGTATGGGGCACCTTCCTGGGGTAGAATTAAAGGGTGCGTCGGTGCGGTTTTCTCCGCGTTTTTCGGCCGGATAAAGGGAGGGAGAGGCGGCAGACCTCTATCCGAATATGGGGCACCTTCCAGAAATTAGAATTGAAGCGTGCGTGTGCGGTTTTCTCCGGCGTTTTCGGCGGATAAAGGCAGGGAGAGCGGCAGACCTCTATCCGCACCGACCCCCCTCCCTCTGGTTGTCTTTGAGACTCCCAGGGGCGTGAAAGATATTTCAAAGTATTGAGACACTTAGAAAAAAAACGACAAAGTCCACTCACCCGTCAGGGGGGTGTGTGGACCAGGCAGGGAGTCCGACCGTGAGGCCTGAGCGCGGGCTCAGCCCCGGTCCGACCTCCCTTCCTCTCACTGGAAGTCACTTAGTTTACCAGGGGCGCGAAAAAAAAAATTTGGCAAAGTATTGAAACACTTAGAAAAAAAACGACAAAGTCCACTCACCCGTCAGGGGGGTGTGTGGACCAGGCAGGGAGTCCGACCGTGAGGCCTGAGCGCGGGCTCAGCCCCGGTCTGACCTCCCTTCCTCTCACTGGAAGTCACTTAGTTTACCAGGGGCGCGAAAAAAAAAATTTGGCAAAGTATTGAAACACTTAGAAAAAAAACGACAAAGTCCACTCACCCGTCAGGGGGGTGTGTGGACCAGGCAGGGAGTCCGACCGTGAGGCCTGAGCGCGGGCTCAGCCCCGGTCCGACCTCCCTTCCTCTCACTGGAAGTCACTTAGTTTACCAGGGGCGCGAAAAAAAAAATTTGGCAAAGTATTGAAACACTTAGAAAAAAAACGACAAAGTCCACTCACCCGTCAGGGGGGTGTGTGGACCAGGCAGGGAGTCCGACCGTGAGGCCTGAGCGCGGGCTCAGCCCCGGTCCGACCTCCCTTCCTCTCACTGGAAGTCACTTAGTTTACCAGGGGCGCGAAAAAAAAAAATTTGGCACAGTATTGAAACACTTAGAAAAAAAAACGAAAAAAAAAAAAAAATTAGGTTGGTATACCAGGGGCGCGGGCAAATGGCGGGAGTAACTGTGACTCTCTTAAGGTAAACAGACTTAATGAAAAAAGTTAAAGTATTGAAACACTTAGAAAAAAAACGAAAAAAAATATATATTTAGGTTGGTATACCAGGGGCGCGGGCAAACGGCGGGAGTAACTGTGACTCTCTTAAGGTAAACAGACTTAATGAAAAAAGTTAAAGTATTGAAACACTTAGAAAAAAAACGAAAAAAAAATATATATATTAGGTTGGTATACCAGGGGCTGAGACAAGCGGTGGAGTAACTGTGACTCTCTTAAGGTAAACAGACTTAATGAAAAAAGTTAAAGTATTGAAACACTTAGAAAAAAACGAAAAAAATATATATTTAGGTTGGTAAACAGGTGCAAGGTTGCAACCGGTGAGGAGTAACTGTGACTCTCTTAAGGTAAACAGACTTAATGAAAAAAGTTAAAGTATTGAAACACTTAGAAAAAAAACGAAAAAAAATATATATTTAGGTTGGTATACCAGGGGCGCGGGCAAACGGCGGGAGTAACTGTGACTCTCTTAAGGTAAACAGACTTAATGAAAAAAGTTAAAGTATTGAAACACTTAGAAAAAAAACGAAAAAAAATATATATTTAGGTTGGTATACCAGGGGCGCGGGCAAACGGCGGGAGTAACTGTGACTCTCTTAAGGTAAACAGACTTAATGAAAAAAGTTAAAGTATTGAAACACTTAGAAAAAAAAAGGAAAAAAAATATTTTGGTTGGTATACCAGGGGCACAAAAGTTTAGTTGGTATACCAGGGGCGCGAAACTCTGGGCCAGGCGGATGGAGGGGTTTAGCCCAGGGAGGGGTGCTTAAGTTCGGGTACACAGGTTCGCCTGGTGCGCAGGGTTCCTGGAGGTCTAGGGTTGGGGTTGAGGGTCAGGCGGGGTGAGAGTGAGGGGAGGCTGGGGTCTTAGAGTGGGGTCAGCGGCCTTGGAAGGGTGGCTGGAGCAACTTACTGGGGCTTATGGTGGACCATGGGGGTCATGGATGATGTTTACCCAGACTTAGAGCCACTTACTGGTGCTCATGGTGGACCATGGGGGTCATGGATGATGTTTACCCGGACTTAGAGCCACTTACTGGTGCTCATGGTGGACCATGGGGGTCATGGATGATGTTTACCCGGACTTAGAGCCACTTACTGGGGCTCATGGTGGACCATGGGGGTCATGGATGATGTTTACCCGGACTTAGAGCCACTTACTGGGGCATATGGTGGACCATGGGGGTCATGGATGACGTTTACCCAGACTTAGAGCCACTTACTGGGGCTCATGGTGGACCATGGGGGTCATGGATGACGTTTACCCAGACTTAGAGCCACTTACTGGGGCTCATGGTGGACCATGGGGGTCATGGATGACGTTTACCCAGACTTAGAGCCACTTACTGGGGCTCATGGTGGACCATGGGGGTCATGGAGGACATTACCTAGAGACTTAGAGCCACTTACTGGGGCCTATGGTGGACCATGGGGGTCATGGAGCAAGTTTACCCAGCCTTAGAGCCACTTACTGGGGCTCATGGTGGACCATAGGGGTCATGGATGACGTTTACCCAGACTTAGAGCCACTTACTGGGGCATATGGTGGACCATGGGGGTCATGGATGACGTTTACCCAGACTTAGAGCCACTTACTGGGGCTCATGGTGGACCATGGGGGTCATGGAGGACATTAACCCAGACTTAGAGCCACTTACTGGGGCCTATGGTGGACCATGGGGGTCATGGAGCAAGTTTACCCAGCCTTAGAGCCACTTACTGGGGCTCATGGTGGACCATGGGGGTCATGGATGACGTTTACCCAGACTTAGAGCCACTTACTGGGGCTCATGGTGGACCATGGGGGTCATGGAGGACATTAACCCACACTTAGAGCCACTTACTGGGGCTTATGGTGGACCATGGGGGTCATGGATGATGTTTACCCGGACTTAGAGCCACTTACTGGGGCATATGGTGGACCATGGGGGTCATGGATGACGTTTACCCAGACTTAGAGCCACTTACTGGGGCTCATGGTGGACCATGGGGGTCATGGATGACGTTTACCCAGACTTAGAGCCACTTACTGGGGCTCATGGTGGACCATGGGGGTCATGGAGGACATTAACCCAGACTTAGAGCCACTTACTGGGGCCTATGGTGGACCATGGGGGTCATGGAGCAAGTTTACCCAGCCTTAGAGCCACTTACTGGGGCTCATGGTGGACCATGGGGGTCATGGATGACGTTTACCCAGACTTAGAGCCACTTACTGGGGCTCATGGTGGACCATGGGGGTCATGGAGGACATTAACCCACACTTAGAGCCACTTACTGGGGCCTATGGTGGACCATGGGGGTCGTGGAGCAAGTTTACCCAGCCTTAGAGCCCCTTACTGGGGCTCATGGTGGACCATAGGGGTCATGGAGCAATTTAACCCAGCCTTAGAGCCACTTACTGGGGCTTATGGTGGACCATGGGGGTCATGGAGCAAGTTTACCCAGCCTTAGAGCCACTTACTGGGGCTCATGGTGGACCATGGGGGTCATGGAGCAAGTTTACCCAGCCTTAGAGCCACTTACTGGGGCCTGGAGGTGAGGCCGAGGGCCCTGGAGGTCAACACCCAGCCATAGAGGCACTAACCTGGGCTTACAAGGCAGCACGATGGGCCTGGAGCCTGTTTAAAGTGTAAAAAAAAAGTTAAAGTTTTTGACCGGAGAAGGGGATGGAAGCAGTAAGAGGTCAACCGCTTCTGCATTCCCCCTTCTCCGGTCGAAAAACTTAGAAAAAAGTCAAAAAAGTTTTTGACCGGAGAAGGGGAGGGAAGCAGTAAGAGGTCAACCGCTTCTGCATTCCCCCTTCTCCGGTCGAAAAACTTAGAAAAAAGTCAAAAAAGTTTTTGACCGGAGAAGGGGAGGGAAGCAGTAAGAGGTCAACCGCTTCTGCATTCCCCCTTCTCCGGTCGAAAAACTTAGAAAAAAGTCAAAAAGTTTTGGGGGGGGGGGGGGAGCAATAGAGGTGAGTCAGTTCTGCAGTTCCCCTTCTCCGTCGAAAAACTAGAAAAAGTAAAGTTTACGACAGGAGAAGGGGAAGCAGTAAGAGGTCAACAGCTTCTGCATTCCCCCTTCTCGGTAAAACTTAGAAAAAAAGTCAAAAAGTTTTTGACCGGAGAAGGGTAGAAGCAGTAAGAGGTCAACTGCTTCTGCCTTCTCCGGTGATCTTCACTGAGGGGTGATCACCAAGCCACCACCATCACATAGTAGAAATGGAGGCGTTGAAGTGAACAGCAGAAATATTTCTAAGTGTTGAGCCAAGCGAAATTTTTCTACAGTGTTTGACCGGAGAAGGGGAAGAAGCGGTAGACCTCTACCTGCTCATGGGCCCCTTCTCCGGTGGAGGAGCCAGCCGGAATTTTTCTAAGTGTTGAGCCAAGCGAAATTTTTTCTAAGTGTTTGACCGGAGAAGAGCGGAAAAAGGTAGAACCTCTACCTGCTCATGGGCCCTTCTCCGGTGGAGGAGCCAAGCGGAATTTTTCTAAGTGTTGGACCGGATAAAGGCAGGGAGAGGCGGCAGACCTCTATCCGAGTATGGGGCACCTTCCCTGGGGTAAATTAAAGGGTGCGTCGGTGCGGTTTTCTCCGCGTTTTTCGGCCGGATAAAGGCAGGGAGAGGCGGCAAACCTCTATCCGGTATGGGGCACCTTCCTGGGGTAAATTAAAGGGTGCGTCGGTGCGGTTTTCTCCGCGTTTTTCGGCCGGATAAAGGGAAGGGAGAGCGCAGACCTCTATCCGAATATGGGGCACCTTCCCTGGGGTAAATTGAAGCGTGCGTCGGTGCGGTTTTCTCCCCGCTTTTCGGCCGGATAAAGGCAGGGAGAGGCGGCAGACCTCTATCCCAGTATGGGGCACCTTCCCTGGGGGTAAATTAAAGGGTGCGTCGGTGCGGTTTTCTCCGCTTTTTCGGCCGGATAAAGGCGAGGAGAGAGCAGGAACCTCTATCCGGTATAGGGGCACCTTCCTGGGGTAAAAATAAAGATTCGTCGGTGCCGGTTTTCTCCAGCGTTTTCGGCCGGATAAAGAGGCAGGAACGGCGCAGACCTCTATCCGAGTATGGGGCACCTTCCCTGGGGTAAATTAAAGAGTGCGTCGGTGCGGTTTTCTCCCGCGTTTTTCGGCCGGATAAAGGGCAGGGAGAGGCGGCAGACCTCTATCCGAGTATGGGGCACCTTCCTTCGGGTAAATTAAAGGCGTGCGTCGGTGCGGTTTTCTCAGCGTTTTTCGGCCGGATAAAGGCAGGGAAGCGGCAGACCTCTATCCGGTATGGGGCACCTTCCTCCGGGGTAAATTAAAGGGTGCGTCGGTGCGGTTTTCTCCGCGTTTTTCGGCCCGGATAAAGGCAGGAGAGAGCGGCAGACCTCTATCCGAGTATGGGGCACCTTCCTGGGAGTAAATTGAAGAGTGCGTCGGTGCGGTTTTCTCCGCGTTTTTCGGCCGGATAAAGGGCGGGAGAGGCGGCAGACCTCTATCCGAGTATGGGGCACCTTCCTGGGGTAAATTGAAGAGGTGTGTCGGTGCCGGTTTTCTCCGCTTTTTCGGCCGGGATAAAAGGCAGGAGAGGCGGCAGACCCTATCGGTATGGGGCACCTTCCTGGGGTAAATTGAAGGTGCGTCGGTGCGGTTTTTCAGCGTTTTTACCCGGATAAAGGCAGGAAGAGCGGCAGACCTCTATCGAGTATGGGGCACCTTCCCTGGGGTAAATTGAAGATGCGTCGGTGCGGTTTTCTCCGCGTTTTTCGGATAAAAGGGAGGAAGGGAAACCCTATGGTATGGGGCACTTTCCTGGGGTAAATTGAAGTGCGTCGGTGCGGTTTTCTCCGCGTTTTTCGGCGGATAAAGGCAGGGAGAAGCGAACCTCTATCGAATGTGGGGCCCTTCCTGGGGTAAATTGAAAGGTGCGTCGGTGCGGTTTTCTCAGCGTTTTGGCCGGATAAAAGGCAGGGAGAGCGGCAGACCTCTATCGGTATGGGGCACCTTCCCGGGGTAAATTGAAGGGTGCGTCGGTGCGCGGTTTTCTCCGCGTTTTTCGGGCCGGATAAAGGGAGGGAGAGGCGGCAGACCTCTTATCCGTATGGGGCACCTTCCTGGGGTAAATTGAAGGGGTTGCGTCGGTGCGGTTTTCTCCGCGTTTTTCGGCCGGATAAAGGCAGGGAGAGGCGGCAGACCTCTATCCGAATATGGGGCACCTTCCAGAAGGTAGAATTAAAGGGTGCGTCGGTGCGGTTTTCTCCGCGTTTTCGGCCGGCATAAAAGGCAGGAGAGGCGGCAAGACCTCTATCCGGTATGGGGCACCTTCCTGGGGTAAATTGAAGAGTGTCGTCGGTGCGGTTTTCTCCGCGTTTTTCGGCCGGATAAAGGGAGGAAGCGGCAGGCTTCTATCCGAGTATAGGGGCACCTTCCTGGGGTAAATTGAAGAGTGCGTCGGTGCGGTTTTCTCCGCGTTTTTCGGCCGGATAAAGGGAGGGAGAGGCGGCAGACCTCTATCCGAGTATGGGGCACCTTCATGGGGTAAATTGAAGGGTGCGTCGGTGCGGTTTTCTCCGCGTTTTTCGGCCCGGATAAAAGGCAGGAGAGAAGCGGCAGACCTCTATCCGAATATGGGGCACCTTCCCCTGGGGTAAATTGAAGGGTGCGTCGGTGCGGTTTTCTCCGCGTTTTTCGGCCGGATAAAAGGCAGGGAAGCGGCAGACCTCTATCCGAGTATGGGGCACCTTCCTGCAGGGTAAATTGAAGGGTGCGTCGGTGCGGTTTTCTCCGCGTTTTTCGGCCGGATAAAGGGAGGAGAAGGCGGCAGACCTCTATCCGAGGTATGGGGCACCTTCCCTGGGGTTAAATTGAAGGATTGTATCGGTGCGGTTTATTTTCTCCAAGTGCTTCCCCGAGAAGCCTTTCAGCTTGACTCTACCCGCCTTCCCGGTCAAGTACATTGAGTGATGCGCGGTTGCCCCAGGGGCACCGAAAAAGCAAAGTTTTTAGACCGGAGGAGCAAATGCAGAAGCGGTTGACCCTCTACCGCTTCCTCTCCTCGGTCGAAAAACGAGAAAAATCCGCTATGTTTGAAACTCTGAATTTTTTCTAAGTTTTTCGACCGGAGAAAATGCAGAAGCGGTTGACCCTCTACCGCTTCCCTCCTCCGGTCGAAAAACTTAGAAAAAATCCGCTATGTTTGAAAGTCGGGTTACCAGGACGCGAAACTCTGGATTTTTCTAAGTTTTCGACCGGAGAAGGGAGAAGCGGTAGAAGGTCAACCGCTTCTGCACTTTTCCCTTCTCCGGTGAGCGTCACTTTGGGGCGGTTTTCCCAGCCACCTTCTGCACGATTTCCGAAACCCAGTTTTTGAAAACATAGGCCTCCAGAGAACTGCGGCGAGTGCGCCCGGGCAGCGGGGCCGACCTCTGGAGACCACGGCCGGACACTTCGAGAGCCTTTACCCTAAAGGCAGCTGCGGTTCTCCACACTTTTACCCACTGACCGATTAATAGCGTGACCCGCCATCGGAGGGCCCCCGCCCGGCGGCCTAAGCGCCGGTGTTCGTGAGGCCGGTTCCTCCGGACCTGCGGGTTACGCCTCTATGGCCGGAGGGCTATCGCGGCGAGAGTCTCCGGACCCTTTCCCCTGCGTTCCTCCAGGGCCGCCCGATTTGAAGCGAGACCGAGACGCCCGTCTGTCCCAGCAGTCATACGGAGCCCGCTCGCGGCGTCACGCATTTCCCCAGCCCGTGGATACCCGCCCGCACCCTACGCGAAACGCGCCTTCCGGCAAACATGATGTTTCTCAAACCCTGCCCGCATCACTTGGCTCACCCGCCGATGCAACAGCTTTGGGGCGGCGCCGCCTTACAGGCGGTGCGGCCGGCAAACTCCGTCCCAGCGCCGCGGCGCCGGCTGCGGCTGGAACGCCCGTCCCAAGGGCTACCTGGTTGATCCTGCCAGTAGCATATGCTTGTCTCAAAGATTAAGCCATGCAAGTCTAAGTACACCGCGGCGGTACAGTGAAACTGCGCGAATGGCTCATTAAATCAGTTATGGTTCCTTTGATCGCTCTGCGTTACTTGGATAACTGTGGCAATTCTAGAGCTAATACATGCCAACGAGCGGCAATACCGGGGAGCGTGCGTTTTTATCAGACCCAAAACCCATGCGGGGGTGCCTCTCGGGTGCCCCGCGCTGGCAGTGACTCTAGATAACCTCGAGCCGATCGCTGGCTCGTGTGGCGGACGTCTCATTCGAATGTCTGCCCTATCAACTTTCGATGGTACTTTCTGTGCCTACCATGGTGACCACGGGTAACGGGGAATCAGGGTTCGATTGCGGAGGGAGCGAAAACGGCTACCACATCCAAGGGAAGGCAGCAGGCGCAAAATTACCCTCCCGACTTCGGGGAGGTAGTGACGAAAAATAACAATACAGGACTCTTTCGGGGGCCTGTATAGTGGAATGAGTACACTTTAAATTCTTTAACGAGGATCAATTGGAGGGCAAGTCTGGTGCCAGCGGCCGTAATATTCCAGCTCAAAGCAGTACATCTTAAAGTTGCTGCAGTTAAAAGCTCGTAGTTGGATCGGGATCGAGCTGACGCGTCCGCCGCGCGAGGCCTACCGTCTGTCCCAGCCCTGCCTCGGCGCCCCTACGATGCTCTTAACTGAGTGTCCGCAGGTCAAGCGTTTACTTGAAAAATTAGAGTGTTCAAAGCAGGCCCGGTTAGCCTGAATAAGCAGCCGCTAGGAATAATGGAATAGGACTCCGGTCTTATTTTGTGGGTTTTCTTTCTGAACTGGGGCCATGATTAAGAGGACGACCGGGGGCATTATATTGTGCGCTTAGAGGTGAAATTCTTGGACCGGGCAAAGGCGGGTGGCAAGCATTTGCCAAGAATGTTTTCATTAATCAAAGACGAAAGTCGGAGGTTCGAAGACGATCAGATACCGTCGTAGTTCCGCCATAAGCGATGCCAACTAGCGATGCGCGGCGTTATTCCCATGACCCGCCGGGCGGCGTCAGGAAACCAAAGTCTTTGGGTTCCGGGGGTATGGTTGCAAAGCTGAAACTTAAAGGAATTGACGGAAGGGCACCACCAGGAGTGGAGCCTGCGGCTTAATTTGACTCAACAGGGGAAACCTCACCCGGCCCGGATACGGAAAGGTTGTGACAGATTGATAGCTCTTTCGATTCTGTGGGTGGTGGTGCATGGCCGTTCTTAGTTGGTGGAGCGGATTTGTCTGGTTAATTCCGATAACGAACGAGACTCCGGCATGCTAACTAGTTCACGCGGCCCGTGCGGTGGCGTCCAACTTCTTAGAGGGACAAGTGGCGTTCAGCCACCGAGATGAGCAATAACAGGTCTGTGATGCCCTTAGATGTCGGGCGCCGCAGCAGCGCCACACTGAGTGGATCAGCGTTGTCTACCCTTCGCCGGGCGCGTGGGTAACCCGCTGAACCCCACTTTCGTGATAGGGATTGGGGATTGCAATTATTTCCCATGAGCGAGGAATTCCCGGCGGGTTGCCGCCTCTCGGCGAACTGCGCTGATCCCTCGGTATTAACGTAAATCACAAATGGCCTGCTCAATCTAAAACCGGGCGCCGATGCCAATGCTGGAACCAGCATCACCGATCTGGATTAGATCGAGGTAACCAGATGCTCGCCTTCCTGCGTACCAAGGCGGCAAAACTATCAATGTCAATCCTTTCGTCGGCTGTCGTGTTAGAATAAGCCCTTCCTCCTGGCGTTAATTCCTTTAATTTCAGCTTTACAATATCTCCCGAACAGTTTCCGGGCATACCGGCCGGTCGTAGAACTAACGCCGCCGGTCTGGATAACATCGTTATAATTCGAGACTACGACGATATCAAATGGATCTTCGAACATTTCGTTCTTGATAATGAAAACATTCTTGGCAAATGCCGCTTTCGTTTCTTTGCCGATCTAAGCGTTTCATCTGTCCCTGTGACTGGTCAGAAAGAAAACCTAGAACAGTCCTGACCAACTGCGTGTCGACGGTACTCTATTTTCAAAGTAAACCGGTTAGCGTTTACTCAAACTTGTCGAGAAACAGGCGTGCTTCGCCGGCGGTGGTGGCGATCAACTCTGACTTTAACTGCGGCGGCACCAGATAAGCCGAACTGAATTACGGCGGCTGCGGCACCGAACTACCCTCGAAGATCCGATCTGGATGTTTAAAGAACGCTCATTCAAAGGACTCGGCATTTCGCTATGATTTTTAGATCACTACTGTTCGGAGACAACCGTTCTCAGGCTTTCCTCAGGAATAAACTATTCCAGGATACCGATGGTCTGTTTGAAAGATACAGAAACAGACGGAATGAACGCCGGTGGAATGCCAAACAGAAACACCGCCATGATTTTGAATACGATAAATAGCGCGTCCCCAGTCGGCATCGCCAGTAGAATTACGGTAGCGTTGAACAGGAACATAACTGTTTAATGAGCCGTGCCGATTTCGCGACAGATGTACTATGAACGGCATGGCGAAGTTTCCGGTGGCAAAGGAACGGCTCGGCGGCATCCGTCATCTGAACGGAGTTTACGGCAACAGCAGGCGGCGACCCGTAAAACTGTTGCGTTAATGGCCGAGTTTAACATCATGTTTGCCGGAAGGCGCTTCTTGTCGGTATCGACTGGTATTGACGCAGCGGCTCGATGTGGAACTGCTGGTTTAACGAGGCGTCTTGGTCACCAAAGCTTGAGGCGACTGAACGCGGGGAAAAGGTCAGTCTATCCGACGGCGACCGCGGATCTGTCATGATTACGGCTAAGGCGCTACGTCGGTCACGTTCGTCGTCAATCTCAAAGATGAACCGCAACTTCTTAAGTAAAGGCTTTCTCAAAGATAATCGACCGTGCTCGGAAGATTGACCGCTACCAGACCTCCGGTTCTCGACTATGACTCAAAACTGGGTTTTCGGAAATGACTTCACAAAGTGACACCGAAGATGCGAAGCGGTCCCTCCCATCCCAACAGAAAATCAACTACAGCGCTAACGACAAACATAAGCGGGTTTTCTAAGTTTTTCGACCAGGTGATAAGAGGCTGCATTTTTATTACTCGGTCGGCAGAAAAATTCAGAGTTTCAAACATAGCGGATTTTTTCTAAGTTTTTCGACCGAAGGAAGGAACGGTAGGGGTCAACAGCTTCTGCATTTTGCCCCTTCTCCGGTCTAAAACTTAGCTTTTGGTTGCCCTGGGGCACCGTCATCCTCAATGTGCTTGACGCGGAAGGCGGGTAGAGTCAAGCTGAAAGGCTTCTCGGGAGGCGTGGAGAAAATAAACCGCACCGATACACCCTTCAATTTACCCCAGGAAGGTGCCCCATACTCGGATAGAGGTCTGCGCCTCTCCCTCTTATCACGGCAGCGGGAGAAAACGCACCGGCGCACCCTTCAATTTACCCCAGGAAGGAAGGTGCCCCATACTGGATAGAGGTCTGCCGCCTCTCCCTGCCTTTATCCGGCCGAAAAGCAGCGGAGAAAACCGCACAGCGCACCTCTTATTTTCGGAAGGTGCCCCATATTCGGATAGGGTCTGCCCTCTCCTGCCCTTTATCCGGCGAGCGGAGAAAACGCGCAGCGCGCCACCTTCAATTTTCCCAGGAAGGTGCCCCATACTCGGATAGAGGTCTGCCGCCTCTCCCTCCTTTATCCGGCGAAAAGCGGAGAAAACCGCAGACGCACCCTTCAATTTACCCCAGAAGGTGCCCATACTTTCGATAAGGTCTGCCCTCTCCCTCCCTTTATCGGCCGGAAGCGGAGAAAACGCACAGCCGCACCTTTTTTACCCAGGGAAGGTGCCCCATACCGGATAGAGAGTCTGCAAAGCCTCTCCCTGCCTTTATCCGGCGAAAAAGCGGAGAAAACCGCACAGCGCACCTTTAATTTACCCCAGGAAGGTGCCCCATATTCGGATAGATCTCCCCCTTATCGGCGAGGAGAAAACCGCACCGAGCACCTTCATTTTTACCCCAGGGAAGGTGCCCCATACTCGATAGAGGTTCCGCCTCTCCCTCCTTTATCCGGCCAGACGGAAGCGCACCCGGCGCCTTCTTTTACCCAGGGAAGGTGCCCATACTCGGATAGAGGTCTGCCCCTCTCCCTGCCTTTATCCGGCAGCGGAGAAAACCGCACCGGCCACCCTTTATTTTACCCCAGGAAGGTGCCCCATACCGATAGAGGTCTCAGCCTCTCCCTCCCTTTATCCGGCCAGAAAAGCGGAGAAAGCCGCACAGCGCACCCTTTAATTTACCCCAGGGAAGGTGCCCCATACCGGATAGAGGTCTGCCGCCTCTTCCTGCCTTTATCCGGCCGCGAAAGCGGAGAAAACGCACCGGCGCACCCTTTATTTTACCCAGGAAGGTGCCCCATATCCGGATAGAGGTCTGCCGCCTCTCCCTGCCTTTATCCGGCCAGAAAAACGGGAGAAAACCGCACCGACGCACCCTTTATTTTAACCCAGGGAAGGTGCCCATACTTTCCGGATAGAGGTCTCCGCCTCTCCTCCTTTATCCGGCGAAAAACAGCGGAGAAAACCGCACAGCCACCCTTTATTATTTTACCCCAGGAAGGTGCCCCATGCTCGGATAGAGGTCTCCCCTCCCCCTATGGCGGCGGAGAAAACCGCACAGCGCCCCTTTAATTTACCCAGGAAGGTGCCCTTTTGATAGAGTCTCCCTCTCCTGCCTTATCCGGCAGCGAGAAAGCCGCGCGGCCTTCTTAATTTACCCCAGGGAAGGTGCCCCATATTCGGATAGAGGTCTGCCGCCTCTCCCTTCCTTTATCCGGCGGAAGCGGAGAAAACCGCACCCGGCCCGCCCTTTAATTTACAGGGAAGGTGCCCCATACTCGGATAGAGGTCTGCCGCCTCTCCTGCCTTTATCCGGCCGAGAAACCGCACCCGCAGCACCCTTTAATTTGGGAAGGTGCCCCATACTGGATAGAGGTCTCCCCTCTCCTCATGGTCCAACACTTAGAAAAATTCCGCTTAGCTCCTCCACGGGAGAAGGGCCCATGAGCAGGTAGAGGTCTAACGCTTCTTCCCCTTCTCGGTCAAACACTAGAAAAATTTACGCTGGCTCAACACTTAGAAAAATTCCGGCTTGGCTCCTCCACGGAGAAGGGGCCCATGAGCAGGTAGAGGTCTACAAGCTTCTTCCCCTTCTCCGGTCAAACACTTAGAAAAATTTAGGCTTGGCTCAACACTTAGAAATATTTCTGCTGTTCCCTTCAGCCTTCGCTCCATTTCTACTATGTGATGGTGGTGGCTTGGTGATCACCCTAAGTGAAGATCACGGAGAAGGCAGAAGCAGTTGACCTCTTACTGCTTCCATCCCCTTCTCCGGTCAAAAACTTTTGACTTTTTTACAAGTTTTTCGACCGGAGAAGGGAATGCAGAAGCGGTTGACCTCTTACTGCTTCCCTCCCCTTCTCGGTCAAAAACTTTTTGACTTTTTCAAGTTTTTCGACCCGGAGAAGGGAATGCAGCGTTACTTATTTCCCTTCTCGAAAATTTTTGACTTTTTCTAAGTTTTTGACGAGAGAATGCAGGCGGTTGACCTCTTATGCTTCCCTCCTTCTCGAAATTTTGCTTTTTTTGATGAGAGTTGACCTCTTACTGCCATCCCTCGAAAACTTTTCACTTAAAAGGCCCAGCCCTTGCCGGCCCAGTTAGTCCTATGGCTGGGTGTTGACCTCAGGCCCTCGGCCTCACCTCAGGCCCCAGTAAGTGGCCTAAGGCTGGTAAACTTGCCCATGACCCCTGGTCCACCATGAGCCCCAGTAAGTGGCCTAAGGCTGTAAACTGCTCCTGACCCCCATGGTCCACCATAAGCCCCAGTAAAGTGGCTCTAAGGCTGGGTTAAGATTGCTCCATGACCCCTATGGTCCACCATGAGCCCCAGTAAGGGGCTCTAAAGGCTGGTTAAACTTGCTCCACGACCCCCATGGTCCACCATAGGCCCCAGTAAGTGGCTCTAAGTGTGGGTTAATGTCCTCCATGACCCCCATGGTCCACCATGAGCCCCAGTAAAGTGGCTCTAAGTCTGGGTAAGCGTCATCCATGACCCCCATGGTCCACATAGGCCCCAGTAAGTGGCTCTAAGGCTGGGTTAAATTGCTCCATGACCCCCATGGTCCACCATGAGCCCAGTAAGTGGCTCTAAAGGCTGATAAACATCATCCATGACCCCCATGGTCCACCATATGCCCCAGTAAAGTGGCTCTAAGTCTGGGTAAAGCGTCATCCATGACCCCCATGGTCCACCATATGCCCCAGTAAGTGGCTCTAAGTGGTTAAACATCATCCAGACCCCCATGGTCCACCATAAGCCCCAGTAAGTGGCTCTAAGTGTGGGTTAATGTCCTCCATGACCCCATGGTCCACCATGAGCCCCAGTAAGTGGCTCTAAGTCTGGGTAGGTCATCCATTGACCCCTGAGTTCCAGGCCCCAGTAAAGTGGCTCTAAGGCTGGAGTAAACTTGCTCCATGACCCCCATGGTCCACCATAGGCCCCAGTAAGGTGGCTCTAAGTCTGGTTAATGTCCTCCATGACCCCCATGGTCCTCCATGGGCCCCAGTAAGTGGCCTAAGTCTATGCTCATCCATGACCCCCATGGTCACCATGGCCCCATAAGTGGCCTAAGTTGATTAGCTCATCCAGACCCCCATGGTCACAACCAATGCCTAAGTCGGTAAAACATCACCATGACCATGGTCCACCATAAGCCCCAGTAAAGTGGCTCTAGTTGGGTTAATGTCCCCATGACCCCATGGTCCACCATGAGCCCCAGTAAGTGGCTCTAAGTCTGATAGACGTCATCCATGACCCCCATGGTCCTGAGCCCAGTAAGTGGCTCTAAGGCTGGTAAACTGCCACCCCATGGTCCACCATAGGCCCAGTAAAGTGGCTCTAAGTCTGGGTTAATGTCCTCCATGACCCCCATGGTCCAACATGAGCCCCAGTAAGTGGCTCTAAGTCTGGAGTAAGCGTCATCCATGACCCCCATGGTCCACCATGAGCCCCAGTAAGTGGCTCTAAGTCTGGGTAAGCGTCATCCATGACCCCCATGGTCCACCATGAGCCCCAGTAAGTGGCTCTAAGTCTGGAGTAAGACGTCATCCATGTGGTCACATATGCCCCAGTAAGTGGCTCTAAGTCTGGAGTAAGAACGTCATCCCTATGGTCCACCATGAGCCCCAGTAAGTGGCTCTAAGGCTGGAGTAAACTTGCTCCATGACCCCATGGTCCACTAGGCCCCAGTAAGTGGCTCTAAGTCTGGGTTAATGTCCTCCATGACCCCCATGGTCCACCATGAGCCCCAGTAAGTGGCTCTAAGTCTGGGTAAAAGCGTCATCCAGACCCCCATGGTCCCCATGAGCCCCAGTAAGTGGCTCTAAGTCTGGAGTAAACGTCATCCATGACCCCATGGTCCACCATGAGCCCCAGTAAGTGGCTCTAAGTCTGAGTAAACGTCATCCATGACCCCCATGGTCCACAAGCCCCAGTAAGTGGCTCTAAGTCCGGGTAAACATCATCCATGACCCCCATGGTCCACCATGAGCCCCAGTAAAGTGGCTCTAAGTCAGATTAAACACATCCATGACCCCCATGGTCCACCATGAGCACCAGTAAGTGGCTCTAAGTCGGGTAAACATCATCCATGACCCCCATGGTCCACCATGAGCACACAGTAAGTGGCTCTAAGTCTGGAGTAAACATCATCCATGACCCCCATGGTCCACCATAAGCCCCAGTAAGTTGCTCCAGCCACCCTTCCAAGGCCGCTGACCCCACTCTAAGACCCCAGCCTCCCCTCACTCTCACCCGCTGACCCTCAACCCCAACCCTAGACCTCCAGGAACCCTGCGCACCAAGCGAACCTGTGTACAGAACTAAGCACCCCTCCCTGGCAAACCCCTCCATCCGCCTGGCCCAGAGTTTCGCGCCCTGGTATACCAGCTAAACTTTTGTGCCCCTGGTATACCAACCAAAATATTTTTTTCCGTTTTTTTTTTTCTAAGTGTTTCAATACTTTAACTTTTTCCATTAAGTCTGTTTACCTTAAAGAGAGTCACAGTTACTCCCGCCGTTTGCCCGCCCTGGTATACCAACCTAAATATATATTTTTTCCGTTTTTTTTTTTCTAAGTGTTTCAATGCTTTACTTTTTTCATTAAGTCTGTTTACCTTAAAGAGAGTCACAGTTACTCCCCCCCGTTTGCCGCCCCTGGTATACCAACCTAAATATATATTTTTTTTCGTTTTTTTTTCTAAGTGTTTCAATGCTTTAACTTTTTCATTAAGTCTGTTTACAGCAAAGAGTCACAGTTACTCCGCGTTTGCCAGCGCCCTGGTATACCAACCTAAATATATATTTTTTTAGTTTTTTTTTCTAAGTGTTTCAATGCTTTAACTTTTTCATTAAGTCTGTTTACCTTAAGAGAGAGTCACAGTTACTCCGCCGTTTGCCCGCGCCCTGGTATACCAACCTAAATATATATTTTTTTTCGTTTTTTTCTAAGTGTTTCAATACTTTAGCACTTTTTCATTGGATCTATTTTACCTTAAAGAGAGTCACAGTTACTCCGCCCGTTTGCCAGCGCCCTGGTATACCAACCTAAATATATATTTTTCGTTTTTCTAAGTGTTTCAATACTTTAACTTTTTCGTGGTTCGTCTGTTTTACCTTAAGGATCACAGTTACTCCGCCATTTGCCCAGCGCCCTGGTATACCAACCTAATTTTTTTAGTTTTTTTTTTCTAAAGTGTTTCAATACTGTGCCAAATTTTTTTCTCGCCCTGGTAAACTAGAAGTGACTTCCAGTGAGAGGAAGAGAATTAGGACGAGGGCTGAGCCAGCTCCAGGCCTCCGCGGTGGACTCCTGCCTAGTTACCCGGTTCAGCGGGTGAGTGGACTTTGTCGTTTTCTAAGTGTTTCAATACTTTGCCAGAATTTTTTTTCGGCCCTGGTAAGCTAAGTGACTTCCAGTGAGAGGAAGGGAGAATTCCGGACCCGGGGGCTGAGCCAGCTCAGGCCTCCTGATGGATCCCTGCCTAATCCCACACACACCCCCTGGCCAGAAAAGGTAGAAAATCTCAACCTTTAACACCCCTAGCTCTGGACAGGAAGGGCGGAGCTTTGGTTCCAATATGGCCGACTCCAGCTCCTGTAGACCTTTCTCGTAGATGCCTGGGTCCAAGACTATGCGCCGTAAAATGACCTTGTTAGCATTTTTGCTCAAACCGGGAACTATGCTCTGAGGGTTATATAAGTTTTCATGGACCCAATGTTTTTGGGACAGACCAGAGCTTCGAATCTAAAACAAGGGGCTACCGACCTGGTTCTGACATATGTTGTAAAGATCCCGAGGGCTGTCGGGAACAGTTGGGGCCCCTCTTGCCTAGCACCTTGTGTTCCTGAGTTATTGACCTTTATATTTTGAAGGTCAAATCCATGGGGGGGCATACCCATTGATGGGTTTTGAAAAATATTAAACTTGATAACTCAGAAACAGAGAATACCTACATTGACACTGTGAACTGTATTGGATGCATCAATCTCCAGGCTTCCATTGTGTATAGGGATCAGCTTGGTACCTCTCACTGTTCTTTGAAATATGAGCATTTTAATTTCTTCCAGATTTCCATCTATGAGGGGCATCCCCGATAGATGGGAATTCGGGAATAATTCAGGGCCCCATTACTTTGGACAGGAAGGGGTTGTCGCTTCGCTTCAAAGATGTCCACACTCAGCTCATTCGGGACCTTTCCGCCCGATGCCTTGCTCGTGGCTCTGCGACCATCGATTCAAAAGTTGCATATTACGCCCCTCCCCACCCAATAACATGTTTTTGGCTCATAATCGGCCGTGCGAGGATTTAGGGACTTGAAACTTGTTTTGAAACATACCTGCTATCCCCCTATGACTTGTTAGTTTTTGACCCTGTGGCCCCAAGGAAGGGCCCCAAACGTGATGCCAAAGGAAATCAGTGACGCGCCTACTCTGGACACACCCAAATCTCGAAGTCAGTAATTGAAATTTGGAATTAATTTAGGCCCCCGTTTCTTTGGAACCTGTTGACGGTAGAGTCCCGCAAGGCACCGTTGCGATCGACTGACTGAGGGCTACGGAAAAATGCTGGGACCGAGCCTATAACCCCTTCCGTTACAAAGTTAGCCCCAGAAGGGCGCCACCTGCTGGTGGGAGATATATTTGTTAGAGCTTTCTGGAAGCTTTCCATTGGTGCCTGTCCCATATCTCTAAGTGCTGCGGTTGGGGATTTATGACCTTTAAAAGGTAGAAAATCTCAACCTTTAACACCCCTAGCTCTGGACAGGAAGGGGCGGAGCTTTGGTTCCAATATGGCCGACTCCAGCTCCTGTAGACCTTTCCGTAGATGCCTGGGTCAAGACTAGCGCCCGTGAAAATGACCTTGTTAGCATTTTTGCTCAAACCGGGAACTATGCTCTGAGGTTATATAAGTTTTCATGGACCCAATGTTTTTTGGGACAGACCAGAGCTCGAACCTAAAACAAGGGGCTACCGACCTGGTTCTGACATATGTTGTAAAGATCCCCGAGGGCTGTCGGGAACAGTTGGGCCCTCGTACTTAGCACCTTGTGTTCCTGAGTTATTGACCTTTATATTTTGAAGGTCAAATCCATGGGCATACCCATTGATGGGTTTTGAAAAAATATTATACTTGATAACTCAGAACAGAAAGTACCTACATTGACACTGTGAACTGTATTGGATGCATCAATCTCCAGGCTTCCCTTGTGTATAGGGATCAGCTTGGTACCTCTCACTGTCTTTGAAATATGAGCATTTTAATTTCTTCCAGATTTCCATCTATGAGGGCATCCCCCGATAGATGGGAATTTGGAATTAATTCAGGCCCCCATTACTTTGGACAGGAAGGGGGTGGCGCTTCGCTTCAAAGATGTCCACGCTCAGCTCGTCGGGCCCTTTCCGCCGATGCCTTGCTCGTGGCTCTGCGACCATCGATTCAAAAGTTGCATATTCGCCCCTCCCCCACCCAATAACATGTTTTTGGCTCATAATCGGCCGTGCGAGGATTTAGGGACTTGAAACTTGTTTTGAAACATACCTGCTATCCTCCTATGACTTGTTAGTTTTTTTGACCCTGTGGCCCCAAAGGAAGGGCCCCAAACGTGATGCCAAAGGAAATCAGTGACGCCTACTCTGGACACACCCAAATCTCGAAGTCAGTAGATTGAAATTTGGAATTAATTTAGGCCCCCGTTTCTTTGGAACCTTTTGACGTAGAGAATCCCGCAAGGCACCGTTGCGATCGACTGACTGAGGGCTACGGAAAAATGCTGGGACCGAGCCTATAACCCCTTCCGTTGCCAAGTTAGCCCCAGAAGGGCGCCACCTGCTGGTGGGAGATATATTTGTTAGAGCTTTCTGAAAGCTTTCCATTGGTGCCTGTCCCATATCTCTAAGTGCTTCGGTTGGGGATTTATGACCTTTAAAAAGGTAGAAAATCTCAACCTTTAACACCCCCTAGCTCTGGACAGGAAGGGGGCGGAGCTTTGGTTCCAATATGGCCGACTCCAGCTCCTGTAGACCTTTCCGTAGATGCCTGGGTCAAGACTGTGCGCGTAAAATGACCTTGTTAGCATTTTTGCTCCAACCGGGAACTATGCTCTGAGGTTATATAAGTTTTCATGGACCCAATGTTTTTGGCAGACGTAGAGCTCGAACAGCTAAAACAGGGCTACCGACCTGGTTCTGACATATGTTGTAAAGATCCCCGAGGGCTGTCGGGAACAGTTGGGCCCTCGTACACTCCTTGTGTTCCTGAGTTATTGACCTTTATATTTTGAAGGTCAAATCCATGGGCATACCCATTGATGGGTTTTGAAAAAATATTATACTTGATAACTCAGAACAGAAAGTACCTACATTGACACTGTGAACTGTATTGGATGCATCAATCTCCAGGCTTCCATTGTGTATAGGGATCAGCTTGGTACCTCTCACTGTCTTTGAAATATGAGCATTTTAATTTCTTCCAGATTTCCATCTGCGATCGAGGGCATCCCCGATAAGGGAATTTGGGAATTTATTGAGCCCCCATTACTTTGGACAGGGAAGGGGTGGCGCTTCGCTTCAAAGATGTCCACACACAGCTCGTCGGCGCCCCCTTCCGCCGATGCCTTGCTCGTGGCTCTGCCCATCGATTCAAAAGTTGCATATTCGCCCCTCCCCCACCCAATAACATGTTTTTGGCTCATAATCGCCGTCGCGAGGATTTAAGGACTTGAAACTTGTTTTGAAACATACCTGCTATCCCCTATGACTTGTTAGTTTTTTTACCCTGTGGCCCCAACAGGAAGGGCCCCAAACGTGATGCCAAAGGAAATCAGTGGCGCCTACTCTGGACACACCCAAATCTCGAAGTCAGTAGATTGAAATTTGGAATTAATTTAGGCCCCCGTTTCTTTGGAACCTGTTGACGAGAAGTCCGCGCAAGGCACCGTTGCGATCGACTGACTGAGGGCTACGGGAAAATGCTGGGACCGAGCCTATAACCCCTTCCGTTGCCAAGTTAGCCCCAGAAGGGCGCCACCTGCTGGTGGGAGATATATTTTGTTAGAGCTTTCTGAAAGCTTTCCATTGGTGCCTGTCCCATATCTCTAAGTGCTGTGGTTGGGGATTTATGACCTTTAAAATGGTAGAAAATCTCAACCTTTAACACCCCTAGCTCTGGACAGGAAGGGGCGGAGCTTTGGTTCCAATATGCCCGACTCCAGCTCCTGTAGACCTTTCCGTAGATGCCTGGGTCAAGACTATCACCGTAAAATGACCTTGTTAGCATTTTTGCTCAGACCGGGAACTATGCTCTGAGGTTATATAAGTTTTCATGGACCCAATGTTTTTGGGACAGACCAGAGCTCGAATCTAAAACAAGGGGCTACCGACCTGGTTCTGACATATGTTGTAAAGATCCACGAGGGCTGTCGGGGAACAGTTGGGCCCTCGTCCTTAGCACCTTGTGTTCCTGAGTTATTGACCTTTATATTTTGAAGGTCAAATCCATGGGCATACCCATTGATGGGTTTTGAAAAAATATTATACTTGATAACTCAGAACAGAAAGTACCTACATTGACACTGTGAACTGTATTGGATGCATCAATCTCCAGGCTTCCATTGTGTATAGGGATCAGCTTGGTACCTCTCACTGTCTTTGAAATATGAGCATTTTAATTTCTTCCCCAGATTTCCATCTATGAGGGCAACCCCCCGATAGATGGGAATTTGGAATTAATTCAGGCCCCCATTACTTTGGACAGGAAGGGTGGCGCTTCGCTTCAAAGATGTCCACGCTCAGCCTGTCGGGCCCCTTCCTCGCCGATCGCCTTGCTCGTGGCTCTGCAACCCACCGATTCATACGTTGCATATTCCTCGGCCTCCCCCACCCAATAACATGTTTTTGGCTCATATATCGGCCATGCGAGGAGCAAGGGACTTGAAACTTGTTTTGAAACATACCTGGTATCCCTCCTATGACTTGTTAGTTTTTTGACCCTGTGGCCCCAAAGGAAGGGCCCCAAACGTGGTGCCAAAGGAAATCGGTGACGCCTACTCTGCACACACCCAAATCTCGAAGTCAGTAGATTGAAATTTGGAATTAATTTAGGCCCCCCTCTTTGGAACCTTTTGACGAGAGAAACCCGCAAGGCACCGCTACGCATTGACTGACTGAGGGCTACGGAACAATGCTGGGACCGGGCCTATAACCCCTTCCGTTGCCAGGAGCCCCAGAAGGGCGTCACCTGCTGGTGGGAGATATATTTGTTAGAGCTTTCTGCAAGCCTTCCATTGGTTCCTGTCCCATATCTCTAAGTGCTTCGTTTGGGGATTTATGACCTTTAAAATGGTAGAAAATCTCAACCTTTAACACCCCCTAGCTCTGGAGAGGAAGGTGGTGGAAGTTTGGTTCAAAGATGGCCGGTAAGGCTCCTTCTGCCCTTTCCGACAATGCCATCATATGGACTGAAGGACTCCAGAAATAGTCTTTATAACAAATATGATAACCAAAAGTTACACTACAAATTGCTACCAATAAACTCCAAATGACCTGCATTGTGCTCCTAAAAAGGTCCTGGAGAAACATTTTCCAAGAAAAAACAAATTGCTCATGGTTCTAACGCACCCATGCTTCAAAACTAGCTAATCCTTCCAACCCCCACATCAATTTAGGGCTGCGGGTTTCTTAGGGCATATTTGGGGCAAAACAAACTGTTAGAGACTTAGGACCCACCGAATTTGGCTGATTTCTGTTGTCGGAATGGGAGAGCGTGCACTTGACACTTTTGACACTAAAGAAAGTCAAACAATTATTTAAAACACCTGGTGAAGATTTGGCTTTTAACTATAATATCTGACATTTTTTGAATTGCAGATTGAGGCCATGAAAATGGGATATAGACTTCCACACCCTTCCGGCTGATTGCTGTGGTCGTTGATTAAGTGTGTCAATTTTGACACTTCTGGCATAACAGGAAGTCGTTAACCACTTAAATAGAATATATGGTGAAGTTTCAACTTTTAACAATAATATCTGACTTTTTTGGAATTATAGATTGAAATCTGGAATTTTTAATTTTTAAGGTTAGACTGCCATCCAGTGGTCAAAAAATATATGACATGATATTTTATTTATATAAATTGAAATATGGAATATGGAAGAAAAATATGGAATATGGAATTTTGGAAATTCCAGATTCCTGTCTAATAGATGAAAATCTGTCCTCAAATTATGGAAAGTGATGTTCGGCTTCATTCATTGTCTATGTGAAAACCCTAACCCTAACCCTAACCCTAACCCCTAACCCTAACCCCTAACCCTAACCCTAACCCCCTAACCCTAACCCTAACCCTAACCCCTAACCCTAACCCCTAACCCTAACCCTAACCCTAACCTGCTAGGAGATGCCAGACTAGCACCCACAGGTGAGGGCTGTTACCCCCCAACCCCCTTACCTAAACTTAACCATTCTAGCACAGTGGTGCCTAAACCCAACTGTCATTAGTTTGCAAAGCGGGCCTTACAAGGCTCGGCTTGGATAGGTGGCATTGCAGGCTCGACTTTACAAGGCCCACCCAGGGGAGCCACCCATCGCCCACAGAAAGGGGCTAACCTCCCCGGCATACATTCAGGAAAAAAGGGCCCCACCTCAGCGCACCTTGACCTCCGGTCGGTCCCGGAACCCACACGCTTAAGCCCCCGCCATGGCCATAACTTAACCCGCAACGAAATATTTTCGCGCCCCCTGGTATACCATTTCAATATTATGCAATCGGCTTTGCAATGGCGAGTGAAATTGCTAGGCCGGCTTTACAATGGCGAAGGAAATTGCTAGGCCGGCTTTACAATGGCTAGTGAAATTACAGGCCGGCTTTACAATGGCGAAGGAAAATTGCTTTACGGCTTTATCAATGGCTAGGCGAAATGCGAGGCGGGCTTTACAATGGCTAATGAAATTGTTGTATTCGGCTTTACAATGGCTTAAGGAAATTGCTAGGCCGGCTTTACAATGGCGATGGAAAATCGCAGGCCGGGCTTTACAATGGCGAAGTGAAATTGCGAGGCCGGGCTTTACAATGGCGGCAAAATTATGTACGGCTTTACAATGGCGCTTAGAATTGCGAAGCCGGCTTTACAATGGCAGTTTACATTGGGAGGGCGGCTTTACAATGGCGAGCGGAAATTTGCGGGGCCGGCTTTACAATGGCAAAGTGAAATTGCGAGGCCGCCAACACACGCTTGAGGATCATCACTTGATGATCGTGGCTATCACCCCTTACCTAGTTCCCAGGTTGACGTGCATTTTCAAAGTGTCAAAACAATCTGCGGCCGGCATTGCTAGATGACATTGCGAATCCGGCTTTACAATGAAAAAATTTCACACTTTGAAACTAGCTGTTGGATTCCGTAGCGACGCGTATATATGCTGCCAGCGAACAGCATCCAACAGATTATTTCAAAGTGTCAGAAAAACTCCTTGGGGCGCATTGCTAGATGACATTGCAACCGCACAATGAACCAATTTTCACACTTTGAAACTAGCTGTTGGATTCCGTAGCAATGCGCATATATGCTGCCAGCGAACAGCATCCAACAGATTATTTCAAAGTGCAAAACACACCCTTGGGCCGCATTGCTAGATGACATTGCTAATCCGGCTTTACAATGAAACACATTTTCACACTTTGAAACTAGCTGTTGGATCCGTAAGTAACGCGCATATATGCTGCCAGCCGAACAGCATCCAACAATTATTCAAAGTGCAAAACACATTGCATTGTAGATGACATTGCTAACCGCTTTACAATGAAAACATTTTCACACTTTGAAACTAGCTTTGGATTCCTCGTGAGCGGCAGCTGCCAGCGAACAGCATCCAACAGATTATTTCAAAGTGTCAGAAACACACTCATTGCAAAGCTGGCTTTACAATGCCAGAATGGCTAGACACACACACACCATGTGGTTCCAGTCTCGTCCAAATCTGGCCACCAGCTGGCTCCAATCGCATTGACGATCTTGCTAATTTCACCGCGATATGTGCATGCAGCATTACAGCATTTGCTTCAGTTAAACCCTTACACCTGCCTAGTATGAAAAAACAACACTTTGGTTCTTTTATCATGAAAGAACAGCAAGTTTATTGTGAAGGTTAGAAACACCAAAGGACCCTACCTGTATGTGTGGGCTGTTACCATTGCAGAGATTGTTACCCGCACTCAACATCCCATTTCATCCCTTATACCCTAACCTTAACCATTCTAGCACAGTGGTGCGTAGTACGCAACTGTCATTATTTACAGTGCCAACCACCTGCTAGGAGATGCCAGACTAGCACCCACAGGTGAGGGCTGTTACCCCACAACCCCCTTTACCTAAACTTAACCATTCTAGCACAGTGGTGCCTAAACCCAACTGTCGTTATTTGCAAAGCTGGCCTTACAATGCCGGGCTTGATAGGTGGCATTGCGGGCCGACTTTACAAGCGCTCCACCCAGGGGAGCCACCCATCGCCCACAGAAAGGGGCTAACCTCCCCGGTATACATTCAGGAAAAAGGGGCAACCTCAGCGCACCTTGACCTCCCGGTCGGTCCCGGAACCCACACTTAAGCCCCCGCCATGGCCATTATTTTAACCCGCACCGAAATATTTTCGTGTCCCTGGTATACCATTTCACAAAATGGTACCGGCTTTACAATGGCGTAATGAAATTGCTAGGTCGGCTTTACAATGGCGTATGAAATTGCTAGGCCGGCTTTACAATGGCTAGGAAATTACGAATCGGGCTTTACAAATGGCTAAGTGAAATTGCTGGCCGGCTTTACAATGGAGAAGTAAGCGAAAGCGGGTTTTACAGTTTACATGCGAGGCCGGCTTTACAATGGCGAGTTAAAATTGCGTGGCCGCTTTATAAATGGCAAAGTTCATTACTGCGATAGGCCGGGCTTTACAATGGCGACGCGAAAATTGCGAGGCCGGCTTTACAATGGCAAAGTGAAATTTGCGAGGCCGCCAACACACGCTTGAGGATCATCACTTGATGATCGTTGGCTAACACCCCCTTTACCTAGTTCCCAGGTTGACGACATTTTCAAAGTGTAAAACAATCTGGGCGTTCTAAATTTGCTAGATGACATTGCTAATCCGCTTTACAATGAAAACATTTTCACACTTTGAAACTAGCTGTTGATTCGTGTAGCTATGCGCATATATGCTGCCAGCGGAACAGCATCCAACAGATTATTTCAAAGTGTCAAAAACACACTTCTGCGGCCGGCATTGCTAGATGACATTGCGAACCGGCTTTACAATGAAACACTTTTCACACTTTGAAACTAGCTGTTGGATTCCGTAGCGTACGTGCATATATGCTGCCAGCGAACAGCATCCAACAGATTATTTCAAAGTGTCAGAAACACACTCATTGCGTAAGATTGCTTTACAATGCCAGAATGGCTACACACACAAACACCATGTGGTTCCAGTCTCGTCCAAATCTGGCCACCAGCTGGCTCCAATCGCATTGACGATCTTACTAATTTCCTCACCACACGTGCATGCACCGATACATGGCATTTGCTTCAGTTAAACCCTTTACACCTCGCCAGAGAAAAACAACACTTTGGTTCTTTTATCATGAAAGAACAGCAAGTTTATTGTGAAGGTTAGAAACACCAAAGGACCCTACCTGTATGTGTGGGCTGTTACCATTGCAGAGATTGTTACCCGCACCAACATCCCATTTCATCCCTTATCCCTAACCTTAACCATTCTAGCACAGTGGTGCGTGGCACAACTGTCATTATTTACAGTGCCAACCACCTGCTAGGAGATGCCAGACTAGCAACCCACAGGTGAGGGCTGTTACCCCACAACCCCTTACCTAAACTTAACCATTCTAGCACAGTGGTGCCTAAAACCCAACTGTCGTTATTTGCAAAGCTGGCCTTTACAATGCGGGCTTGGATAGGTGGGTATCATGGGCCGACTTTACAAGGCCCCACCCAGGGGAGCCACCCATCGGCCACAGAAAGGGGTTAACCTCCCCGGGTATACATTCAGGAAAAAGGGCCCACCTCAGCGCAACTTTGACCTCCGGTCGGTCCCGGAACCCACACTTAAGCCCCCGCTATGGCCATTATTAACCCGCACGAAATATTTTTCTCGTCCCCCTGGTATACCATTTCAACATTACGGGCCGCTTTGCAATGGCTAACTGGAAATTGCGAGGCCGGCTTTACAATGGCGGTGAAATTGCGTCGGCTTACAATGGCGTAGTGAAATTGCTAGCCGGCTTTACAATGGAGAAGCGAAATTGTGAGGCCGGCTTTGAAATGGCGGTGAAATTGCAGGCCGCTTTACAATGGCGGCGAAATTGCATGCCGCTTTACAATGGCGAAGTGAAATTGCTAGGCCGGCTTTACAATGGAGAAGTGAATTATGAAAATGGCTTTACATATGCTTTACATTGGAGGCCGGCTTTACAATGGGTTGAATGAGGCCGCTGTACAATGGCAAAAGCGATACTGCGCGGCCGGCTTTACAATGGCGACGTGAAATTTGCGGTGTGGCCGCTTTACAATGGCAAAGTGAAATTATGAGGCCGCCACACACGCTTGAGGATCATCACTATGATGATGTCCACAAAACCCCTTACCTAGTTCCCAGGTTGACTACATTTTCAAAGTGTCAAAAACACACTCCCTTGGCGGCCGGCATTGCTACATGACATTGCGAAACCGCTTTACAATGAAACACATTTTCACACTTTGAAAACTAGCTGTTGGATTCCGTGAGACGCGTATATATGCTGCCAGCGAACAGCATCCAACAGATTATTTCAAAGTGTCAGAAACACACTCCTTTGCAGCCGGCATTGCTAGATGACATTGCGCTAATCCGCTTTACAATGAAAAACATTTTCACACTTTGAAACTAGCTGTTGGATTCGTAGCTAATGCGGCATATATGCTGCCAGCGGAACAGCATCCAACAGATTATTTCAAAGTGTCAGAAAACACTTCCTGCGGCCGGCATTGCTAGATGACATTGGCAAACCGCTTTACAATGAAAACATTTTCACACTTTGAAACTAGCTGTTGGATTCCGTAGCGAATAGCGTATATATGCTGCCAGCGGAACAGCATCCAACAGATTATTTCAAAGTGTCAGAAACATCACTTCACGGCCGCATTGCTAGATGACATTAGCAACCGGCTTTACAATGAAACACATTTTCACACTTTGAAACTAGCGTTGTGATTCCGAGGAATGCGGCATATATGCTGCCAGCGGAACAGCATCCAACAGATTATTTCAAAGTGTCAGAAACACAGTTGCGCTTCATGCAGAGGGACGTGAAGAGAGGGGGGCTGTCCATGGTGCTGAAACAGGGTACGCAGACAAACAGAGAGAGACACACACAGAGACACACACACTCTCACACACACACACACACACACTCACACACAAACAGAGAGAGACACACACAGAGACACACACTCTCACAGACACACACACACACACACACACAGAGAGACACACACACACACACACACACACACACACACACGGAGACTAAGTGTGTTTCTCTGTGTTCCCTTACAGAGGTGGTCTTCTCCAGAAGAAGCACCTGGCCATGCTTGATGCAGAGGGACGTGAAGAGAGGGGGGGCTGTCCATGTTGCTGAAACAGGGTACGCACACAGACACACAGACAGACAGACAGACGCACACACACACACACACACACACACACACACACACACACACAGAGACACACTCACTCTCTCTGTCACACATACTCTCACACAGACACACACAGAGACACACAGACACACACACTCACACACACAGAGAGACACACACACACAAAGAGACACACACACACAGAGACACACACACACACAAACACACACACGGAGACTAAGTGTGTTTCTCTGTGTTCCCTTACAGAGGTGGTCTTCTCCAGAAGAAGCACCTGGCCATGCTTGATGCAGAGGGACGTGAAGAGAGGGGGGGCTGTCCATGTTGCTGAAACAGGGCACGCACACAGACAGACAGACGCACACACACACACACACACACACACACACACACACACACACACACACACACACACACACAACAGAGACACCGGTAATGCATTTCTTATCTGGCTATAATGTGCGGAGTTTTAACATGATTTGATTGAATTGTATTCCCATTTTCTGATGCAGAGCATCAGCTACTCTTTCCTGGGGTCCACTCAAAACATGAAACATTACATTTTCAGACAAAACTAAACTATAAAAGATTTGACCTTTTCAGTCAAAAAAGGCTTAATATTAAAAGCAGTATATTTAGTATTCTTTCCTTGCCTATGTACATGTACAAACTTCTCTCCAGGTCTTAGTAATATATAATAGTTTCAACAATAAATGCCTCCAGCACTGCACGCTGAATGGTGTTTTTGCCCCCATCGCCCCCTTTTCATGCAGCGCCACAACCGTTGACTTCAAGGCACCCTGCTTTTAACCCAAACCTAACCATAACCAAGTCTGTCATGATGCATTGTTATCGACTGCTTTTTTCAGACTTTGCTATTTTTGTAAGTTCTCTATGTGCTGTTTATTAACTTAAATATCTACTGACGACTAATTATGATATTGTAATTTGATACATTATATTGGTCAATGCTTGGCTAGAAACCTAAATATGGACATGCAACGGAGCCCCGCTTTCATGCATGAATAACAGTGTGTGTTTTAAGGAGATTAATGCACGTAAAAAGCAGCATAATACTACAGATTGATGCACGTAAAAAATAGCATAGCAGTACAGTAAACAATCAGGCAGTACAGTTGTACGGGTACAGAATTTCTTTCTTCCTTCCTAACCTATTCCCAAAGGTGGCTGGAGCAAGGTCCAATGGCAATGGCAATGCGGCTACAAATCAGCTCCTGTCCATCTACAAACTGGACCCACTAAGAAACAAGGAGGAGGTGAAGTTGAAGATCAAGGACCTGAACGAACACATCGGCTGCCAACCTTTGTGCGGGTGGTGCCAAAACTATTCCAGAGTGTTTGTGTGAGGACCAGGTCATAAAGTAAGTTATATTGTTTAGTTAATAGGGAAAAGCCACCACCCATATATATTATTTATTTCATTTAATTTAATTGCACTATAACAGTTCATGTTCATTAAAATGTGCATTGCTTTATGTTGTTAAATGAGTCACTGTGCTTCCTGCACTCAGGCATTGTAGTAGAAACATGTTGTTGCTGCCCTTCTGCCACAAGAGGGAGTATACCCTTAAGTGAGCGCTTCTGTCAGGAGTAAACAGAGTCAAAGACGTGTACATTGTATAGTAGTGCTAACAGCAAACGCTGGACAGAAATGTGTTGACAATGTACCAATGTCTGTGTATTTTGCAGGTAAGAAAACATAAAATGGTTAATAAGCAGATGTGTAGCATGTTGTCAGGAGATTGTAGTGATGGTGGGAAAGTTGGCCTATATTCCGACTGTGTATGTTGAAGTGACACGTAACTTTGGTTGTTAGCCATGTAAATGTAGCAGCTAGGCTAACTTTTTCTGGGACCCAGTGTTGCTATATTTTCTGTGTGTTTGAAATGCTTTTGCCCAACTGTGAATACAGTCATGATGAAATCGAGAGCCACAGTAATAGTTTGAGTAATATGTATTTGTTAGTTAGTTAGTTGGAAGCAGGTTTTGCTAACTGTCAGGAGCAAACAGAGTCAAAGCACATATTGTAGTGCTAAGAGCAAATGCTGGACAGAAATGTGTTGCCAATGTACCAATGTATGTGCTAACTTCCTCCATCTCCACTATTCCCACAGTGAATAATGGTACTGAAGCATGGAGACCACATGGAAATATGGAAATGCTGCTCATTTTGCGATGATGTCCTGGCCCAGGAGTCTGATAAAACTCTTTTGAGTTCCCACACGAGATTTCCACCAGAGATGGTGTTACCCCCGCCTTCACTGTCCCTGTTACAATCGGCAGCAAATTCCTGCCAAACTGCAGGAACAGTACCTTTAAAAACAGGAGCGAAAGCTAAAAGAGAAGATTCACATGTCGAACCCCCGCCTAGACGCGCGCGAGGACAAGCACATAATACGTTTTCCCCAATTCTCCAGCCCTGTCCAGTTTGTGGCAACATCAAAATGGAAAGAGGGCAGCGCATGTCTTCGTGCAGGACTCCAGTAACAACGGACGCTTGTGGACGGTATCCTGATCGATAAAGACAGGAAGCTGACCACACGACGGCGTGGCTCACTCTGGATGAACAACGCAACAAAGTTTTGTCTTCGTTACCTGATGTCAACTGATCAGTACAGTTTACCCAGAGAGCTTCAGGGGAATGTTTGCCATGAAAATAATCAACAAGAAGAACTTTCAATCTAAAGGGACAGTGACAAGAAACGCACAGACTGAGATTGAGATTCTGCAGAGAATCGACCATCCGTGTCTCATAAAAATGGAGGACTTCTATCAGACGGAGGACAGTTATTACATTGTGTTGGAGCTGATGGAGGGAGAAGAGTAATGTCTCAGCAGCACACACACACACACACGGAGACTAAGTGTGTTTCTCTGTGTTCCCTTACAGAGGTGGTCTTCTCCAGAAGAAGCACCTGGCCATGCTTGATGCAGAGGGACGTGAAGAGAGGGGGGGCTGTCCATGTTGCTGAAACAGGGTACGCACACAGACAGACAGACGCACACACACACACACACACACACACACACACACACACACACACACACACACACACAGCTGATTACTGGTGCTGATGATGTCCTGGAAATGTGTAACAATATTGTGTGTGACAATATGGTGTGTGTGCAGATATGGAGGCCGACTGAGCTGCCCAGACGTGAAGTGCCAGGGTTTAACATTTTCGCGGTTGGACTGCCACCTGGGCAATGTGCACAACATGGCAGTAGGCTTTTGCTCTTTTATAATGAACATATGGTATTTCTTTGCTTTACTTTCGTGACCTGGTATACATTGATATTTGAGTGGTCCGTAAATTAAATATTTGTCAGATGCTGTGGATCAGCGGCTCAGCTTATGTTCTGTGTTCACAGAAGGAGGCTTAAGACGGGCGGTATTGCTGAGCCAGAGAAAGGTTGCGCTTAAATGAAAGGCTACAAAAATCAGAAAGGAAAAAAAGAAATACGGCTGATTCAGCAATCACTGCTGTCCATCGGGTGAGGAACTCCATGGTGAGTTTGAACTTCAAAATCCTTGCTGTAATGTTTGCTGTCACACTAATTCATACCTATTACTGAATACTTTCACCAGAGCGGATCTGCCCCTCATTCCAGCAGTGGCTCTAATAGCTGATTGTCTACTTACAGCTTCACAAGCTCAGTGTAACCTTGTCCGCACTCGATTGGGGTAACAGAGGTACATCTTTCCGGATCTGTGTCGGCAGTGGTGAAAAGATGCATATGTATATACACAGTGTTGCCACAGTTACTTAGTCACTTAGTTACTTTGCAGATTACTTGGATTTTAAAAGTAGTTTAGTTACTTTACAGATTACTTGATTTTAAAAGTAACGAGTTAGATTACAAGTTACTTTATTAGTTACATGCAGCAGCTGCCCACAACACCCCAACAGCCTTCAACATAAAAATGGTTTACTGTGAGGCAGCTCCTTGCCAGTAGTAGGGATCTGGTTTATTATGGCAACGAAAGTCAACGCGTGTTTAAGGGCAGCATTTCCGCTACAACATAGGCCTACTGCCCGACCAACTTCTTCAACTCTCTCCCACTTACTGGTTTTGCACTGAAGTCCAGCTTTTGTTGTTTGGGTGGTGGGGGACCTCCTTCTCTCTGGTTTCGCACCACCTGCTGTTGGACTTGCTCTGTAAGTTTGACTGCAGTGCGGCACTCCAAATGTTTCCTTCAAATGTGATGTAGTCGCCACCAGCACAGAGAGTACAACCAACCTTATATTGCCGCCTTTAGCTGACACAAACTCTAAATAGTGACTGTATTTCCAGCTAGAAAACACGCATCTCTCTCCTCCCTACATTGTTGTTTACGCTTGTGTCGCTGCGCGGGTACACGTGAACTGTCCACATGCTGAAAACGGACTTGTCGAAATGCGGACTTCAATTCCCTCAAGAGCAAGAAGAAAGCAAAAATATATATTTTACTAAGGAAAATGACAAATAGTAACCGTACAGTGACTTTAATCCGACATTGATTGGAAATAGTAACGCTGCTAGATTACCTCGCTACTGATCATATTAGAGTAACGCTAGAAGTAACGCCGCTACATGGCATCACTGTTTATACACACCTCCGCCTCACAGAAGCTGGGAAATTGGAGGCAGGTCCTTCTCTGCATGGGGAAGCTGCCTCTGTAGGGTGGATTCTACACCAACACCACAACCACCTCAGCCTCTCAGGGAGCCGGGTCACCAACCGACTGCTGGCTCTCCCTCACCTGCTGGCTGTCCGCCACCATACCCGAAAGTGAGGGCTGCAGCAGTCGGTTGGCTGAGGTTAACCCCCAGGATGATCTGGAACTGGTGAGCACAGGTGCACAGGAAAACTTTAACATCTCACAGTATGGGGCTCAACATCTCTTAGCTTTTATTTCTTCCTTGCAGCTGTTTTCATCTGGCCATCCGAAAGTGGGATGACGACGCCGCTCCAGATTTTTCCTGGCTCTTTAATATTGTGTTCTTTGTTTATATGTATATATATGTATATATTTGTTTGTATCTGTTTATATCTTTTTATATATAATTTATTTGTAGAGTTGTTTATGTAGGTAATTTAAAATATTTAATAAATGGTGTGTTTGTATGAAATGTATTGGTTCCTTTTTTCCGTGTTCTTATCCAAGGTAGGATAAAGTCAGTAGTAAAACACATAGTTTTTCTTTTTAAACATACTATAATAATTTTGCCCCGGATTTCTGAACGCTGAGTCCATGACGCCTTCGTAAGGATGTCCAATCAGTCTGGTTACGCCCTTTCCAGAGCATCCTCATCAAAACGTCTTCCTAATATGCTGCTTCAAGACGGATTCACAACAGTAGGCGGGCCTTCCAAAGGGGATGTGACCTGCTCTGTCTTCATATAAATGGCCCCGCAACTCAACAAGCACAGTCCTGAGGAGATTTGATGCTGAAGAGAGGAGGAGACACCGAAAACAACTTTTTCTCATTACACTTTGGATCTTCTGGTGAGTATGTTTTAGCAATACAGACTTTGAATGTGTGTGAATTACTTTTGTTATTTAATGGCATATTATTCAATCTACTTGCTTTTTCTATTTTATGTATGTTATGTTCTCCTGCTGTTACAAGTCAATTTCCCATGGTGGGATGAATAAAGTGTTATCTAATCTAACCTAATCTCTACTTGTTACAGTTTCTATCCACAGAAAACAAACGAAAACAATGAAACCTTGCCCGTGTGCAAAGGCAGCTAACGCCAATAGATCCCAGCATCTCAGGGATGTGCACCGTGGTGGACGATCACACAGAGCGCAGGCTCCTGCGGGAATGGCTTCTGGAAGGTAAGTAAATGGCACTCACACACAAAACACAGGCTGCTGATTATTGTGCTTAAAATGTACGACTCTGTTTATTTAGATACGCAGGCTACACTAGGCTGCCCAGCGTAGACCGCGCTACACGGATCTAAAATACATCCGTCCTCGACCGGCATTTAACGCCTGTTCACAATATGACGGTATGCATCTTGCACTTTTGTAAAACAAATGTTATTGTTTTGCTGTCATTTCAGAGCGGTGGGGTCCAGACCTGGTATCAATGAATTGAGTGGTCAATAATGTATTGTGTAATAATCATCACTGTCCCAACTAATGTTCTGTCTTCACAGAAAGAGGACATCAAATTGATCCTGGAGGAGTCGAGAAGGAAAGAAATAGCTTCACAGCTGTCTGTCGTAAGGGAAAAAAAAACAACAAGCAGGTTCAGCCAGCCAGCTACCACCCAAAGAAGCACAAAAAGACTTTGGTTTGTTGAGTAATAATGCATTATTATTCATTACTAAGCCTGCATGGCCCCGACATTTCAGTCATTGCTCTTCCTTCTTCTGTGGTTTACAGAGTACCTGATAGCCATGTTCAAAAAACGTAACTTCAAGAGGGATAAACGCCAACTTAGGAGTACTGTGAAAAACATCAGGCGCTTTGTAACGACACATGTGGGTGTGGGAGCGCCCCACCATCCCACCTCATGTTTTTATCAAAGACGGGAAGATCATGAGGTAACTTTTGTTATTTAGATGTGGGCTTATGGTTCGGTAACTGTCTACATCAGTGGGTCACTCATTCCTAAGCTTTTTTTCATTTTTTAGGTGGATAGCGAAGCAGAAAATTAAGAGGCTGGCTCAAACGAGGGGGTACCTGGTGGACATCTTGAGATTCTTGGTTTCCTTGAGGAGGCAGGGCTTTTCACAGGTAACTGCGACCGCCACACTGAAAAAAGCACCATATGACGGTTCAGTCTACAACGTGTGTTCCAGTTCCTCTGTGTATGACTGCATTTCTTCATCAGGTCCGCCTGTCTGCAGCAAAGATGGTGACCCTAAACAGGGTGCTGAAACAGGAGCTCTCCACCCTCCCACAGCAGCCTGGGACACACCACTATGGATGGACCCCACCCCACCCCACAAGCAGTCACCCCCACTACTTCAGAGTCGCCAACAACACCCCTCCTCTGCTGGGTCACCTGTGCACACCTCCGCAACTCCCAGACACACCCGCCAGTCCTGAATGAGGTCAGCCAAATGCAGCATACACCAGTTCCTGACGCACCAGCTCTCCACCATCCCAAAGCAGCCGGGACACACCACTCCGCGGAGGTTAAATCAAATGAGTTGTGCCGGACCCTCCACCACACCGCCTCGAGGATAGCACAGACGACGCACTCGACGACAGCTCTTCGTGGACGCCGAGGGTGATGACCAGTCGGACTACGAGCGGCCTGGAGACGTCCGACACCGATGAACAGTCCGAGAAAGCACGTCTGAGGGCCGGAGCAGTTCAGCTGAGGAGGGAACAGATCAGGACGCCCAACAAGCGGTAATGATAGCATAACTTTGCATTTCAAAGTCAACTTGTCCTACCTTATATCCTACCTATGCCTACATATATTTCCGATCTGTGTGTTGTGTTGTGTTTTATCTGAAGCACTTTGAGTTTCACTGTGCTGGAAATGTGCTAACATCAGTAAACTTGCCCTGCCTTGCCTTATCCAATCCCTCCTTTCTGTGCAGCTTCAGAGTACTGCTACAGAGACTGGTTCACCTCCTGACACACTCATCATATCAGAGGACTGGCCATTCTTACCACTCCTGTAGTCATTCAGTGGATATTGAAGAGACGCTGAGTATGGATATGATGATGCTTGGCGGTTCAACAGAGTTTCAAAACATTCCAGGAACTCACGCACCGTATCTCCTGCCCTCCATTTATATTAACGATAGTTTGGCGGGGACCTCAACTTTCAGAAACACAGTCTGATACATATAAGTGTTGGAAAAATATATAAGACTGCAGGCAGTTCCAGTGGCCTTGCACTACGCCCCAAATCCCTTCCAACAGAAGGAATTGGCTGAGCGCACGCCTGGTGATGAGGCACCGGGCTCATAGCAGGTATCGTGATTGAAGATGTCTCCCTAGCCTAGTGTTGTTAAGATCTGACAGACTGTAACCAAACAAACACTCCTGATTGTTTGTGTGCTGTGTTTGATTTTTAAATGAATGGATTTTTTTAATGGAGCCGTATTTTGAAGCTGTGGTTTTTACTGTGTACTTGTTTATGTATGTGTATATATATATATATATATATATATATATATATATAATATATATAACTGCTTTATATATGCATGTGTTTTCCTTTCATGTTAATACTATGTATATTTGATATTGATTGAATTGTAGTGTGACTAGTCAAATATGTGTGTTGATTTTAATAAATGTTCTATCATGTTTGAATTCAATATTGCTTCCTTTGTCTTTTACTAGATATGGTTTATGTATTATTCTTAACATTGTGCCTATTGCTGAATTCACATGTGCTGCAGAATACTTGTGAGCTTAGAATTGTAAGGTTCTATCTCCACTTTGGCCCAATTGAGTTTTCTTTTTGGCATAATCTGATCCCTTAGGTTTTATTAATGCCGTGTGGTGTTATTTTTGTAAACAAAATATTTTTCTTAGTTAGTTATTAATAAAATAAAAAGGTTCCATCTCACAAAATAGCTGGATGTGAAGGACTTTGATGCTCAATATCTCAGAACTACCCTAAACGGAGATAGAAACTTGTAACTCTAAGCTCACGACTTTTGGTCACTAGGTGGAGCCAAATGACCATCTTACAACATTTAACAACACCCTTTTGTGTGCACCACCACACTAATTCTAGACACACGTTACTAGCCCTAACCTGCACATTCAGCTCTGTTTCATTATTTAATTATTGTAATTGAGGTGTTGAGACAAGGATATTGTGTCAACGATAATCTCAAAATGCAGGCTTCGTAGTGAGACGCAGGTAGCGCAGTTTTTTATTTTTATTTTTTTTTCATTTATTTATTTATACAACATACAGAACAATACGACATATAAAGTTCAAAATACAAAGAACGTAATAACATACAACATAACATCAGTGTACAGGGGTACAGCCGCAGTCACAAGGCCTAAGTGGACAAGCTGGTAGGCAGAGAAATAAATACGTAGAATAATAAAAACCTTATTAATAAGTATTTGGAAGTCACACACAACTCATATAGATCCAGAGTTCCACGCCTTAGCGGCTTTTAATTGAATCCATGTCATTTCTAAACTCAGTCATAAAACCAGAACAGAATGCTGATCTAACAGCTGATGGGGTCCAATCGACAACACGGTGACATATATATATATGAAATTTTATGAAATTTATATATGACATTTTTTTTATTATTGATGTTGAATCGAGGGATCTTAACTGCTACGCGGTCTGATGCAAAGGCTCATTGTAATTGAGGTGCTGAGACAAGGATATTGTGTATTCTTGTTGCTTTGTTTATTGTTTATTTGATAATAACGCTCACTGTGTTTGCTTGTCAATGTTTGCACCAGCAGCCATTCCTGAGACGAGCGCTTATGTTGGCAATATTGTTGGATTGACAAGCAGGCAACGATAATCTCACGAGAGGGGTAGGTTGAGACGAGTAGGCAGTTTTTTTATTTTTATTTTTTTTATTCATTTATTTATCTATTTATACGACATACAGAACAATACCGACAGATACAGTCAAAATACAAAGAACGAATAACATACAACATTACATCAGTGTACAGGGTACAGCGGCGAGTCACAAGGCCTAAATGGACAAGCTGGTAGGCAGAGAAATAAATACGTAGAATAATAAGAACCTTATTAATAAGTATTTGAAGTCACACACAACCTATATAGATCCAGAGGTCTCACGGCCTTAGTGTTTGTCGAGTAGGAATTCGTGTCATTTCTAAACTCAGACATAAACCAGAAAAGAATGCTGATCTAACAGCTGATGGGTTCCAACACGGTGACGCTATACATGAACTTTTTCTTTTGTTATTGATGTTGAATGGGAGGGATCTACGTGGTTCGATGCAAAGGCTCATTGTTTACAGGTCACGCCTTTGGTATTGTATTATTATTATTATTATTATATATGTATATAATAGTGTTGTCCGCTTAAACGCTGTTAACGGCGCCAGTTTTTTTATCGAATTAACTGGTGTAACGCTAAAAACTACAACACCACCGGATCTAGCTAGACCGAAACAAACAACAGACACGCCTGCATAGCCTGTGCCATACTAGTCGGGGCAAGACTAACTAACGCACTTTAAATTTCAAAGAAGAAGAAGAACGCTACATGCTATAAATGGGAGTGCGAGTCGCAGAAATGGATGCCAATAACGTTTTGAATGGAAAGTTTACTTTGAAAGAGTTGTCGAGGGGGACGGTAGTTTCACGCATGATACAGCCTGTACTCCGCGGAGAAAGTCCTGCAGAGTGCTTTAAACGCTGTCCCCCTAACCGGGGATCACTGGACGCAGGTGAGTTAAGACGCTATTGAGGAGTTACTGCGCACTATATTGACATCATACGGTTTTAGGACTGTGTTGTGTGACTGTTTTGAATTTGGGACATCCACCCCATTTTCCCTCATCCAGGAGAATTGTTACATTACTTTTTCTCGAAAAACAGGTGTTAGAATGTCCCTGCAGCAACCTGTATCGGCACCATTTTGTTTGAAACTGTATTAAGCAAAAGTGTTAGTGTTACATCTCAGAAAGCTTAGGTACTTTGGAGGAATTGTGTAAGAATGACCGATCCAAACGCTTCTGTTTGTTTGCGTAAATAAAAAAAATTAACAAATACAAATCGCTTATTTATTTAAAAGTCCGAAAAGTAACCTATTTTTCAATGACATTCCTCAGAACACTGGTAAGAATTGCTTTCCGTTGTTAATATGTACTTAAAGACAATTCTGAAATGCAAAAATAATAGAATGTTATTCATGGATATAACATGCATGAATTGTGATTGACTATAGAAATTTGGAGATTAATCGTGATTAAAAAATGAAGCGCTTGACAGCAAAAAAAAAAAAAAAAAAAAAAAATATATATATGGTTTTATTTCAGAATGAAATCCTCGCCTTCGCTGGCTTTGTTATGGTTAGGCCAAAAAGCACTTGGTTATGGTTAGATTAAAAAATCTTGGGTTAGGGTTGTAGGTTAGGCCACTTTTATAACCTTAATCACCAGACAGGAAAATGGTTGTAATTGTGCTGATCATTTTACAAGATAACACTCATTGATGCGCCCACCCAAATGTTACAGAGAGAGACAAACACACACACACACACACACACACACACACACACACACACACACACACACACACACAATTAAACAGACACATAATCAGATCTGGTACACTTTATGAAATTTTATTTTAAATACCGTATCTAGTACTATGTTCTAGCTGTTTTAAACTGTGGAGTAACATACATGTCTTCCACTTATTGCCAAAGCACTAACAAAGTGCTTCTCTCTTTTTCCCTCTTTTATGAAGTTGTGCTGTTTAACGTATCAGTGTATGTAACGATGTGATCCAAGCACACAAAACAGCCTTTGCCCTGTGTGCCTACTCTACCAGCCGTTGGAAAGTAACTGAGCAATTTTTTGGCGTCCAAATGGTGTCATCTTTGAATGGTAGATAGCCACCGAACCTGCCACTGGTAACTGAGGACCCCATTTAAGAGCGGAGACTTGTTAACTCCTCCATCCACTATTCCAGAAAATCTGTTTGAGTCCCCACCCCTTCCACCAAAGACAGTAAAGCATTCTCCACTGTCCCTGCTTTCAACAGTCTGTGCTTCGCTTTCTCCAGCTCGGCTTTCGTGAAATTCAATGGCCAGTGTCTGTCGTGATCCACTTATCCCGACCTTTCTCAACAAGCTGCATTGCCAACTGGCAAAGACCAGCCTGGTTGAAAGCAGTGAAGGAGCCCTGCAGGGCCCAGCTCTCCCGTGACTGTGCAGCGACCCCCAACTCTATCGACTCGAAAGCCAGCATCAGCCCTGTAACAGCCAGACCACAGTTCTCCAGCATCAACTTTCTGCCTCTGATGCAGCCGGAGATATAAAACAAGATAGACAACCTTAAACAACAGCAAGCTAGCTTTAAATACTATAACGTGGGTGAACTGTAACCCAAACTTTACTGGACTCGTAGCCCCGCCGGACGAGCTTAGCCGGCTGAAATGTAAACATCCTATAACGAGCTCTACCTGTAGTTGCTGGTGAACTTTTTTTTTTTCTTCAAAAATCCTTTATTTAACAAATTTAGCCATTGGCAGTTTTGATACAATTAAATAATTTCTGAGTACTAAAAATAGACTATGTATATCAAAACTATAACAGTAAAACAACTGAATTATAAAAAAAGACAGAAAAGTAAGTAAGTAAATGTAAATAAAATAAATAGAGGTCTAGTCCACAACCAATACTTGTTTTATCTGTAGCATATTCCTGCTTGTTTATTTTATATTATTTCAAAGATTTCTTATAATACGTAACTCATCCATGCAATACACAGAATAAAAGGCCCCACCTTCTAAAAATCTGCATTTGTGGATGAATTTAGCTGTATTAATCAAGGAGTTATACATCTGGTCCCTTTTTTTGTCCTCCACATAATAATTTCTAATAATATCATGCAATCAATGTCTTGTATCGAGTTCTGCATTTGAAAGAGTCTATACAGGGAATAAGACTACAATGTGACCCCCACCTAATAGGATATAGGCTCCGGACAGGGCGCAAGGGGCATTTATCATAGGGAAAGCGCATTGGCGATACAGGTGATGAGTGGCAGATGTGTGAGAGGGGAAGCAAACCGTTTTGAATTGTGCCAGAGGTGAGGCATCGCTGCAGGCAGCATTTGTACAAGAAGAAACCAGCGTACATAAAACCTTACCCATGAAGATCTATGACTGAGCTTCGTATTAAAATGAGCAGAAATACTGTGCAATGGGAAATAAATGGGTCACTTGCACTCTGTCAGTACTGGACATCACTCTTTTATTGTTTACTCAGAAATTAATACATTCTCCCCATTTGGTCAGCTACAAAACATAAAACTAAAACTCTTTTGAGGCAGTAGTAGAGCAAAATGTACCGAATCAAAAGTGTAGGAATATCTCTTTCTTTTTAAACACAAGTGCAAAAAGAAAAATATGCGGGAAGATGTTTGAGGTCTCTGTAATTCGCTGTAATTCTCCAGAAGGCAACAATATTCCTGATAATTCTTTATGCAACACAAACTGAATCGACTCAACAAAAGGACGATTTCGGGCGTGGAAATCCCCTTTTAAAAATAGGTTTCCAGATAGGAATGATAAAGCATTACAGGGTTTCCTTGGGTGGTTACACAGCCTTCTCACAGATCTGCGGTATGAGAACAGAAACCACTGTCTTTCATTGTGGTAGCCTTTTTCCAGCCACATTTATAAATCCTCAATGAGGAAATAGTCCTTAAAAAGCAAAACAGTGTTTCGCATCTTCGATTGTTCTCTTTGTTTTCGAGGGGATTTGTGTACCAGTCAGGAGGTAAAACCTTTGCGATTGGCTGCACTGGCACTCACACCTTGGACCTTTCGAGGGGAGGAAAGATTCATACCTCTGGAATTACCTAAACTAATTATACAATATTACAACTAGTGTTACGTAACTAATTAGGAACTTATTAGTTAATATAATCCATCAGACTGTGTTAACACACACACTAACATTTTGTAGCCTCGGGACGCATTTTTAGGTCAATTTCATACTACTTTTAATTTCCAATCTGGAGTATTAGGGATTCTACATATACCTACTGGCTAATAAAATGTAAAACTAATCACACTTTCTTACACTGACAACTCTCCTTAATTATTCATATATGTAAAGCAAACATGATTTTTATATTAAATTGAAGTCTCAAGCTAATGTCTCGTAAATGGCATTATAGCAAAATGTTGTTCTTAGCTGCAACTTAGTACACTATGCAGCAACAATTCCCTTTTCTCTCCACCTCGTCTACGTCTTCTCTCTCTCTTTCCACCTATTCTCTCTCTCCCTTCCAGCTCTTTTTCTCTCTCCTTCAATCCTCATCTCCTCCGTCTACCTTGCTCAGCGTTGTTTCATTTCTATTTCTCCCCTCGCCTTTCGTTGGTGGAAAACAAACTACATATGCCACCTTTCTCTTCATTTCTGTAAGATTCAAAAGTAACTTTACAATGTTTTTCCTTGACAGGACGTTGAATCAACATTACTGTATGCTACACACCTCCGCATTTGAGCTTTCGGAAAGAAGCTCGGCCCGCCCGATTGAAGAAAAGCACAAGCAGCCACTGCACAGCTAATCCATTGACACTAGAACCTTTTATGAATTACATATATAATGACAGAATTTGTAGTGTTTGTTGGTCGTAGCGGTGTGCTCGTTAGTAGTTAACTTCCTTCGTTAGCCGCTGAACTGCAGCAGCATGCAGGCAGAGCAGCAGCGACCAGCTGTTGATCCGTCAGCAGGACTTCACTCGCGAGCGGACTGTTTAGAAACGGGGTGACCGGCAGCCGGTAACGTTAACTGGTCCCTTATACGCACAACAACGTCATATCATAAATGATAGGGGAAGCCAGCCACGGCCATTAGTGAGCTTTTCCAGCTTGTGTAGCCTACTTTACACAGAACAAACGTCAGACCAGCTACCTAGCTACCTTAACAATATATGTATAGCTAGTTAGTTAGGAGAAATAAGTTCTTCAAACCTGTTTTTATCATTCTCAAAAAATCTGCTCCAACTATGCTAGCACTGTGCTTCATTACTTTCCTTTCTTGAAGAGAGATATTTCATCCGTTTTTACCTCTTTTCTGCTGTGTCTCCTTTCCTTGTAGTTTTCAAAACACGCTTGCCGCTGCGTCGTCTCGCTGCGTAACTCAAGTGCATTTCGGGGAAAAAGAATAGAAATATAGTCTCTAGAGAATTTACTTCTGTGGTTCCCAGTGCTGACTTGTGGTAAGTAGTATGTTACGAAATCTTCTTTTTCCTTTTAATTGTACGCATAAATACGTTTATTTCACTGTTACATTAAGGCGACGTGTGAATTGTTTAATGCGTCGTTTAGTTATTGTGGAAGAATCTGTTTTTCCATGGTTTTATATTGCACATTCTAACCAGGCCTGAAAAGCACAACTTCTGTTGTTCTATGACAACAACACGCACAGTCAGAGTATTAAACCAGTAGACATTTCACACTATGGTTCCAATCTTGTGTTTTGTTCTGAACACTGTGACACTAATGACAAATGTTGCATATATTTAAATTTGAAGTTTCCTTCTAATACATGTGTGCAGGCTTCAAAATTAACTTTTTCGGTCTACCAGCCAAATGGCTAGTGAATGTTCAGATATTACCAGCCACTCAATAGATTACCATTGTTTTTTTGGCTGGTGAGTGATGCAAATCTACCAGCCACTTGCATATTTCCTCAGCATTTGGCATGAAACGGTGCTAATTTTGAACCCTGCATGTGTGTATCATTTCATTCTTAATAATTTGTTTGCTAACAATCATATGTGTGAAATCCTATCCTCCATATGGCGCTTTGGGCATATTGATTTCTGTTATGAATATTGATTGATATGTAGTTGAGACCAAATGTCTGCAGTGACTGCTAAATATTACTTTAACATGCTCTTTTACATCTGAATAATCATCTTGTCATCTTTTCCCCCCTCACAGATTATGAGAGCTTCCCTTCTGCTGCAAGAGGCTAAATGAGTTGGGGTTTCCTTACACAGCTGTTGGATGAGATTTCCAACCACTCAACCTTCGGGGCAAAATCTGGCTGACATTACTCATCATCTTTCGCATAGTTTTAACTGCTGTCGGGGGGCGAGGCAATCTACCTGATGAACAGAGTAATTTTGTGTGTAACACGCTCCAACCCGGTTGCGAAAATGTTTGCACGATGCGTTTGCACCGCTGTCACAATCTCCGCTTCTACGCGTTTCAGGTCATTATCATCGCCAACACCGACCATCATGTACCTGGGTTTCGCAATGCATAAGATTGCACGCGATGGAGGACGGATTACCGGCCGCAAGAGCTGAGAGGCAGAAAAGAAAACCAAAAAGCCCAGCAAAAACACTTTGGAAAACGTGCATCAAGCGGGATGGCCTGATGAAGTTCTACGTTTTTCAGGCTGCCGTGCGTGCCATCTTAGAGGCCTCTGTTTCCTGTTTGGACAGTACATCCTTTACGGACTGGAGGTGGCCCCGGTGTAATGCGTATGCACGCGACCTTGCCCAAACAAGGTGGATTCGCCCTTCGGCCCCCCACAGGAAAACCACCTTCTTGCGTATTATGTACACCATCAGCGCCCTGTGTCTGCTCTTCACCGTGTTGGAGATTCTTCACCTCGCCGGTCAGCGGTATCCGGGACTTTTGTGCACGGCGTCTCAGCCTCGCACTGCCCATCACCCAGATCTGTCCAGCCAGAGGTCCTCCATCTGCCGCCAGACATCCGCACCTCCAGGGCTCCCACGACGCGCGCGGAAGAAGGACCCGTCAGGAAAAATGGGCTTCAGGGACAACGAGGGAGACTTCGACGCGGAGTCGTTTGGCGACGAGGCTTCCATCGCGGGAACTGGAGAGGCTGGGAAGACACCTGAAACTGGCTCAGCAGCGTCTGGACATAGCATATGAGAAAGTGGAGGCCTCCAACCTTTTCATCCTCTTCGTAAGTTTGTTCTTTTGATTACAATAGTTTTTATTTTGTTACAATCAATATAAAATGCTTTACTAATGACTCATCTCTCTGTTTACAGGTCTTTGTATCTAAAAGAGGATCACACCAAGGGCCGGACACGTGCCTCAACGGGCAGAGGGAGGGGCTCGTCGTGAATTTTTCCTCATTTTTGTTAAGATCAGTTCTTGTGGCCGTTTTGTAAATGTGTTGCTTTTTCTCGACAGAGTCTCAGAGTTGGCAAATCTGTATTTGTACCAGTCTTTATTCAAAATGTGTGTCGGTGTCTAAATTACCTCTACACAGACACACACACACACACACACACACACACACACACCACACACAGAGACACACACACACACAGAGACACGCACAAACACAGAGACACAGACACACACACAAAACACAGAGACATACACACAGAGACACAGACACACACACACAGAGACACGCACAACACAGAGACACAGAGACAGCACACACCACACACGCACACAGACAGACAGTGTGTGTGTGTCCTAAATAATCAGGACTTTTAGCGTGTATAGAGCCAATATATCTCCACCAGACTCCATGTAAATAATCAGGACTTTTGTGTATAGAGCCAGTATATCTCCACCAGACTCCATGTAAATAATCAGGACTTTTGTGTATAGAGCCAGCATATTTGTCCCCAGCAGCCCGGCCATCTGATTGTTGGAACAGTGGAAAGATGAACAAAGATGATAAAAGTAGTGATTATTTACATGGAGTCTGGTGAGTTTGGTGATGGTGATTTCGGGTTACGTTATAGCTTGTTTCTTGTTTAATACTGAACCAGTTTCAGAGATTGTTGGGAAAGTAAATAAAATAAAAGCATATGTATCGGGGTCTGTATTCAAAATGTGTGCTGATATCTCCATTAGCTCTAAATACACACACAACAAAAAAGTGAATTAAAGGTTTATTTAAACCAAACCAGAGTGGTGATTGTTGGAACAGTGGAAAGATGAACAAAGATGATAAAAGTAGTGATTATTTACATGGAGTCTGGTGAGTTTGGTGATGGTGATTTCGGGTTACGTTATAGCTTGTTTCTTGTTTAATACTGAACCAGTTTCAGAGATTGTTGGGAAAGTAAATAAAATAAAAGCATATGTATCGTGTCTTTATTCAAAATGTGTGCTGATATCTCCATTAGCTCTAAACACACACACAACAACAAAAGTGAATTAAAGGTTTATTTAAACCAAACCAGAGTGGTGATTGTTGGAACAGTGGAAAGATGAACAAAGATGATAAAAGTAGTGATTATTTACATGGAGTCTGTTGATTTGTGATGGTGATTTCGTTTTCGGTTATAGCTTATTTCTTGTTTAATACTGAACCAGTTTCAGAGATTGTTGGGAAAGTAAATAAAATAAAAGCATATGTATCGTGTCTTTATTCAAAATGTGTGCTGATATCTCCATTAGCTCTAAATACAACAACAACAAGCACAAAGTGAATTAAAGGTTTATTTAAACCAAACCAGAGTGGTGATTGTTGGAACAGTGGAAAGATGAACAAAGATGATAAAAGTAGTGATTATTCACATGGAGTCTGGTGAGTTTGTTGATGGTGATTTCAGGTTACGTTATAGCTTGTTTCTTGTTTAATACTGAACCAGTTTCAGAGATTGTTGAGAAAGTAAATAAAATAAAATAAATAAAAGCATATGTATCGTGTCTTTATTCAAAATGTGTGCTGATATCTCCATTAGCTCTAAATACACACACACACAAAAGTGAATTAAAGGTTTATTTAAACCAAACCAGAGTGGTGATTGTTGGAACAGTGGAAAGATGAAAAAAGATGATAAAAGTAGTGATTATTTACATGGAGTCTGGCGGGATTGTAGGTTACTTCTTTTCTTAACTTTTAATATAATAATCTGAATAATCATCTTGTCATATTTTCCACCCCTACTTTTCTGCACAGGTTATGAGAGCTTCCCTTCTGCTGCAGAAGCTAGATGAGTTAGGGTTTTCTTATGCCCGTCTGTTGGAGGAGATTTCCAACCACTCAACTCGTGGGGAAAATCTGGCTCACCCTCCTTGTAATTTGAAATGTGCTGACTGCTGTCATATATTTCCACCAGACTCCATGTAAATAATCGGGATTTTAAAGCGTGTATAGAGCCAGCATATCTCCACCAGACTCCATGTAAATAATCAGGACTTTTATGGCTGTATAGAGTCAGGGCGCTATCTTGCTGCAGAGTGTCCCAGCAGCCCGGCCATCTGCAGCAGAGAGTTCACGCCTTCAGATGTCCTCATGTGAGTGTGACAGATCTCCCGCAGCCAAAGCTGGAGTAGGTCGACTGCAGGTTGTTGCGCCTGCAGGACGACAGGAAGTCAGCACAACACACAGGAACTGAGCACAACACAAAGGGAAGTCAGCACAACACCTGTCTGTCTGTCTCCTACCTGTCTCATGTCTCCCTGGGCGGTGAAGATAACGGCCTCAAAACCGTCGTCAGACACCGACAGCTCCTCCTTCTGGACGACGTCCTGAAGGTGTGCCCGGATTGCCCGTCCGTCAGCTTGGCATAGTGCAGCACGGCACAGCCGAATGGATCTGCTCGATAACCTTATCTGAGTTGTTACACACCAGAGCAAAAGCGCATGGTCTTCCCGCACATCCCTACGATCCACCTCAGCGTGAGCGTGGGCGGCGTAGGTCAAGCTGAGGACACAGAGAGCCAGAGTTTTAGCGTGTATAGAGCCAGCATATTTCTACCAGACTCCATGTAAATAATCAGGACTTTTAGCGTGTATAGAGCCAGCATATCTCCACCAGACTCCATGTAAATAATCAGGACTTTTAGCGTGTATAGAGCCAGCATATCTCCACCAGACTCCATGTAAATAATCAGGACTTTTTAAGCGTGTATAGAGCCAGCATATTTCCACCAGACTCCATGTAAATAATCAGGACTTTTAGCGTGTATAGAGCCAGCATATCTCCACCAGACTCCATGTAAATAATCAGGACTTTTAGCGTGTATGGTGGTTTAGGGTAACATTGCAGCATGTTGTCTGACCTGTCCGCTTCATGCAGGATCACAATCTTTTGTCGTTCTGCGGGTAGGGTGACTTTCTGCTGAGCAAACACCTTGATTTTTCTCCTAACACCATCAATTCCCCTAAAGACACAACAGCAAACATTGTTAAAGTCAGTGTGTGTTAAGGCCCTGACAAACCAACCCGATGGCTAACCGTCGGCTGATCAATCTCTCCCAGTTTAAATGACCGTGTTGTCCGCATGGTCCGGCCGAAGAAGGTGCCCTGGTCTTGTATGGTTGACGCTCTGACTTGCGTTTCTTGTTACCTTTCGTTGGAGGTGCTGAGCTGCAGCAAGGCCTCCTTCATCGATGCTCCCAGCAGTGCCGGGACAAACACAAGATGCTGGTGGTTCTCCCTGTTCCTCGAGGACCTGCACAACAACACACACCCAGACACAGACACACAGACACATGCACACACAGACACATGCACACACAGACACATGCACACACACACACACACACACACACACACACACACACACATGCACACACACACGCATGCACAGAGACACACACACAATATTGTAAAGTCTGTAAAGTGTTTTTCATTGCTTGGACACAGTTTTCAAAACTCTACACACTTACAAAACTGTAAGATTATTAAACATATATTTAAACAGATATTTAAAATATCTAACCTGCTTATGATGATATTGGGGACGTTTCCCTCGCTGGCGAACCCTTCCAGACGACTCACCGTCTCTTCGTTCCCCACAATCTGGCGCAGTTGAACAGGCCGGTATTTCTCTACCCAGGGCAGCTTCGGAAGAGGTGCGCGGAGTGCTTTCTACCGGCTTCTGCTGCGCGCGCCTTTCGACCGTCAGAATCTCAGCATGATCATGGTCCCTATGCTCCCCTTCCTTCTCCTCCTGTGTGTTTGTGTTTGTCGCGTGTGTTTGGTGTGTTTAGTGGGGCGGAGCTTCACCTCGATGAAATACAGCTTGAGGCCATGGGGAGGGTCTTACAGACCCTGGCGTTGTTCCCCATGATGTCATCTGGTGAGTATCCGTGCGCCCCTTCCACCTTCGCGTTACGCCCGATTGCCGCTACCACGCACAGCGTCCCAGCTTACATCGCACACTTTGATAACGTTCTCACTGTTGATTAAGCCAAACCTGTAATGGGTCGGCTTGCAGGTTGTTCAGCGCCTACAGGGCCTAGGAAGTCAAAAAGAGCACAACACAAAACGAAGTCAGCACAACACCTGTCTGTCTGTCTCCTACCTGTCTCATGTCTCCCTGGGCGGTGAAGATCACGGCCTCAAAACGTTCGTCAGACACCGACAGCTCCTCCTTCTGGACGACGTCCTGAAGGTGTGCCGGATCTGCCCGTCCGTCAGCTTGGCATAGTGCAGCCGCGACACAGCCGAATGGATCTGCTTCGATAACCTTATCTGAGTTGTTACACTAACAGAGCAAAAACGCATGGTCTTCCCCCACCTTTATCACCATGATCCACCTTAAGCGTGTGCTGGCGGTAGGTCAAGCTGAGGACACAGAGAGCCAAGATTTTTAGCGTGTATAGAGCCAGCATATTTCCACCAGACTCCATGTAAATAATCAGGACTTTTAAGCGTGTATAGAGCCAGCATATCTCCACCAGACTCCATGTAAATAATCAGGACTTTTAGCGTGTATAGAGCCAGCATATTTCCACCAGACTCCATGTAAATAATCAGGACTTTTAAGCGTGTATAGAGCCAGCATATCTCCACCAGACTCCATGTAAATAATCAGGACTTTTAGCGCGTGTATAGAGCCAGCATATCTCCACCAGACTCCATGTAAATAATCAGGACTTTTAAGCGTGTATAGAGCCAGCATATCTCCACCAGACTCCATGTAAATAATCAGGACTTTTAGCGTGTATAGAGCCAGCATATCTCCACCAGACTCCATGTAAATAATCAGGACTTTTAAGCGTGTATAGAGCCCGCATATTTCCACCAGACTCCATGTAAATAATCAGGACTTTTAGCGCGTGTATAGAGCCAGCATATTTCCACCAGACTCCATGTAAATAATCAGGACTTTTAGCGTGTATGGTGGTTTAGGGTAACATTGCAGCATGTTGTCTGACCTGTCTGCTTCATGCAAGATCACAATCTTTTGTCGTCCTGTGGGTAGGGTGACTTTCTGCTGAGCAAACACCTTGATTTTTCTCCTAACACCATCAATTCCCCTAAAGACACAACAGCAAACATTGTTAAAGTCAGTGTGTGTTAAGGCCCTGACAAACCAACCCGATGGCTAACCGTCGGCTGATCAATCTCTCCCAGTTTAAATGACCGTGTTGCTCCGCATGGTCCGGGCCGAAGGGTGCCCTGGTCTTGTATGGTTACGCTCTGACTTGCGTTTCTTGTTACCTTTTGTTGGAGGCACTGAGCTGCAGCACAGCGTCCTTCATTGATGCTCCCAGCAGTGCCCGGGACAAACACAAGATGCTGGTGGTTCTCCCTGTTCCTCGAGGACCTGCACAACAACACACACCCAGACACAGACACACAGACACATGCACACACAGACACATGCAACACACACACACACACATGCACACACACACACATACAGAGACACACACACAATATTGTAAAGTCTGTAAAGTGTTTTTCATTGCTTGGACACAGTTTTCAAAACTCTACACACTTACAAAACTGTAAGATTATTAAACATATATTTAAACAGATATTTAAAATATCTAACCTGCTATGATGATATTGGGGGACGTTTCCCTGCGTGGCGAACCCTTCCAGACGACTCACCGTCTCTTCGTTCCCCACAATCTGGCGCAGTTGAACAGGCCGGTATTTCTCTAACAGGGGCAGCTTCGAGGAAGAGTGCCTGGGAGTGCTTTCTACCGGCTTCTGCTGCGCCGCACTCGACGGTCAGAATCTCAGCATGATCATGGTCCCTATGCTCCCCTTCCTTCTCCTCCTGTGTTGTTTTGTGTTTGTGCGTTTGTTTGTGTGTTTGGTGGGAGACTTCACCTCGATGAAATACAGCTTGAGGCCATGGGGAGGGTCTTACAGACCCTGGCGTTGTTCCCCATGATGTCATCTGGCGGTATCCGTGCGCCCTTCCACCTTGGCGTTAACGCCCGGTCGGCCCGCCACGCACAGCGTCCCAGCTTGCATCGCATACTTTGATAACGTTCTCACTGTTGATTAAGCCAAACCTGTAATGGGTGCGCCTGCAGGTTGTTCAACGCCTGCAGGGCGCTAGGAAGTCAGCACAACACACAGGAACTGAGCACAACACAAACGAAGTCAGCACAACACCTGTCTGTCTGTCTCCTACCTGTCTCATGTCTCCGGCTGGGCGGTGAAGATAACCGGCCTCCAAACCGTCGTCAGGCACCGACAGCTCCTCCTTCTGGATGGCGTCCTGAAGGTGTGCCCGGATCTGCCGGTCCGTCAGCTTGGCGTAGTGCAGCCGCGACACAGCGAATGGATCTGCTTCGATAACCTTATCTGAGTTGTTTACACACCAGAGCAAAAACGCATGGTCTTCCCGCACATCACCGTAATCCACCTCGAGCGTGTGGTGGCGGGCCGTAGGTCAAGCTGAGGACACAGAGAGCCAGAGTTTTAGCGTGTATAGAGCCAGCATATTTCCACCAGACTCCATGTAAATAATCAGGACTTTTAAGCGTGTATAGAGCCAGCATATCTCCACCAGACTCCATGTAAATAATCAGGACTTTTAAGCGTGTATAGAGCCAGCATATCTCCACCAGACTCCATGTAAATAATCAGGACTTTTTTAGCGTGTATAGAGCCAGCATATTTCCACCAGACTCCATGTAAATAATCAGGACTTTTTAGCGTGTATAGAGCCAGCATATCTTCCACCAGACTCCATGTAAATAATCAGGACTTTTAAGCGTGTATGGTGGTTTTAGGGTAACATTGCAGCATGTTGTCTGACCTGTCTGCTTCATGCAGGATCACAATCTTTATTTGTCGTCCTGTGGGTAGGGTGACTTTCTGCTGAGCAAACACCTTGATTTTTCTCCTAACACCATCAATTCCCCTAAAGACACAACAGCAAACATTGTTAAAGTCAGTGTGTGTTAAGGCCCTGACAAACCAACCCGATGGCTAACCGTCGGCTGATCAATCTCTCCCAGTTTAAATGACCGTGTTGCTCGGCATGGTCCGGGCCGAAGGGTGCCCTGGTCTTGTATGGTTCACGCTGACTTGCGTTTCTTGTTACCTTTTGTTGGAGGCACTGAGCTGCAGCACAGCGTCCTTCATCGATGCTCCCAGCAGTGCCGGGACAAACACAAGATGCTGGTGGTTCTCCCTGTTCCTCGAGGACCTGCACAACAACACACACCCAGACACAGACACACAGACACATGCACACACAGACACATGACACACACACACACACACACACACACACACACACACACACACATGCACACACAGCATGCACAGAGAACACACACACAATATATTGTAAAGTCTGTAAAGTGTTTTTCATTGCTTGGACACAGTTTTCAAAACTCTACACACTTACAAAACTGTAAGATTATTAAACATATATTTAAACAGATATTTAAAATATCTAACCTGCTATGATGATATTGGGGACCGTTTCCCCCGCTGGCTGGCGAACCCTTCCAGACGACTCACCGTCTCTTCGTTCCCCACAATCTGGCGCAGTTGAACAGGCCGGTATTTCTCTACCCAGGGCAGCTCGGAAGAGTTCGCCTTGGGAGTGCTTTCTACCGGCTTCTGCTGCGCGCACTTTCGACCGTCAGAATCTCAGCATGATCATGGTCCCTATGCTCCCCTTCCTTCTCCTCCGTGTGTTGTTGTGTTTGTGGCGTGTGTGTGTGTGTTTAGTGGGCGTTGAGCTTCACCTCGATGAAATACAGCTTGAGGCCATGGGGAGGGTCTTACAGACCCTGGCGTTGTTCCCCATGATGTCATCTGGCGCGGTATCCGTGCGCCCCTTCAACTTACGCGTTACGCCCGGTTGCGCGCCCCGCCACACGCAGCGTCCCAGCTTGCATCGCACACTTTGATAACGTTCTCACTGTTGATTATGCCAAACCTGTAATGGGTCGCCTGCAGGTTGTTCAGCGCCTGCAGGACGCACAGGAAGTCAGCACAACACACAGGAACTGAGCAGAACACAAACGAAGTCAGCACAACACCTGTCTGTCTGTCTCCTACCTGTCTCATGTCTCCCTGGGCGGTGAAGATAACGGCCTCCAAACCGTCGTCAGACACCGACAGCTCCTCCTTCTGGCCGAGCGTCCTGAAGGTGTGCCCGGATCTGCCCGATCCGTCAGCGCTTGGCATAGTGCAGCCACGACACAGCCGAATGGATCTGCTTTCGATAACCTTATCTGAGTTGTTACACACCAGAGCAAAACGCATGGTCTTCCCGCACATCACCATGATCCACCTCAGCGTGTGCTGCGGCGTAAGGTCAAGCTGAGGACACAGAGAGCCAGAGTTTTAAGCGTGTATAGAGCCAGCATATTTCCACCAGACTCCATGTAAATAATCAGGACTTTTAGCGTGTATAGAGCCAGCATATTTCCACCAGACTCCATGTAAATAATCAGGACTTTTAAGCGTGTATAGAGCCAGCATATTTCCACCAGACTCCATGTAAATAATCAGGACTTTTAAGCGTGTATAGAGCCAGCATATCTCCACCAGACTCCATGTAAATAATCAGGACTTTTAAGCGTGTATAGAGCCAGCATATCTCCACCAGACTCCATGTAAATAATCAGGACTTTTAAGCGTGTATAGAGCCAGCATATTTCCACCAGACTCCATGTAAATAATCAGGACTTTTAGCGTGTATAGAGCCAGCATATTTCCACCAGACTCCATGTAAATAATCAGGACTTTTAGCGTGTATAGAGCCAGCATATCTCCACCAGACTCCATGTAAATAATCAGGACTTTTAGCGTGTATAGAGCCAGCATATCTCCACCAGACTCCATGTAAATAATCAGGACTTTTAGCGTGTATAGAGCCAGCATATTTCCACCAGACTCCATGTAAATAATCAGGACTTTTAGCGTGTATGGTGGTTTAGGGTAACATTGCAGCATGTTGTCTGACCTGTCTGCTTCATGCAGGATCACATTCTTTTGTCGTCCTGTGGGTAGGGTGACTTTCTGCTGAGCAAACACCTTGATTTTTCTCCTAACACCATCAATTCCCCTAAAGACACAACAGCAAACATTGTTAAAGTCAGTGTGTGTTAAGGCCCTGACAAACCAACCCGATGGCTAACCGTCGGCTGATCAATCTCTCCCAGTTTAAATGACCGTGTTGCTCCGCATGGTCCGGGCCGAAGGGTGCCCTGGTCTTGTATGGTTACGCTCTGACTTGCGTTTCTTGTTACCTTTCGTTGGAGGCGCTGAGCTGCAGCAAGGCCTCCTTCATCGATGCTCCCAGCAGTGCCCGGGACAAACACAAGATGCTGGTGGTTCTCCCTGTTCCTCGAGGACCTGCACAACAACACACACCCAGACACAGACACACAGACACATGCACACACAGACACATGCACACACACACACACACACACACACACACACACACACACACACACATGCACACACACACGCATGCACAGAGACACACACACAATATTGTAAAGTCTGTAAAGTGTTTTTCATTGCTTGGACACAGTTTTCAAAACTCTACACACTTACAAAACTGTAAGATTATTAAACATATATTTAAACAGATATTTAAAATATCTAACCTGCTATGATGATATTGGGGACGTTTCCCTCGCTGGCGAACCCTTCCAGACGACTCCCCGTCTCTTCGTTCCCCACAATCTGGCGCAGTTGAACAGGCCGGTATTTCTCTACCCAGGGCAGCTCGGAAGAGGTTCGCCTTGGGAGTGCTTTCTACCGGCTTCTGCTGCGCCGCACTCGAGATCAGAATATCAGCATGATCATGGTCCCTATGCTCCCCTTCCTTCTCCTCCTGTGTTTTGTGTGTTTGTGCGTATGTATGTGTGTTTAGTGGGAGACTTCACGCCGATGAAATACAGCTTGAGGCCATGGGGAGGGTCTTACAGACCCTGGCGTTGTTCCCCATGATGTCATCTGGCAAGTATCCGTGCGCCCCTTCCACCTACGTTACGCCCGGTCGGCGCCGCCCGCCAGTAGCATCCCAGCTTGCATCGCACACTTTGATCACGTTCTCACTGTTGATTAAGCCAAACCTGTAATGGTTCGCCTGCAGGTTGTTCAGCGCGCCCGCAGGGCCCAGGAAGTCAGCACAACACACAGGAACTGAGCACAACACAAACGAAGTCAGCACAACACCTGTCTGTCTGTCTCCTACCTGTCTCATGTCTCCCTGGGCGGTGAAGATAACGGCCTCAAACCGTCGTCAGACACCGACAGCTCCTCCTTCTGGATGACGTCCTGAAGGTGTGCCCGGATCTGCCCGTCCGTCAGCTTGGCGTAGTGCAGCACGACACAGCGCGACTGGATCGGCTCAATTATCTTACCAGAGATGTTGCACACCAGAGCGAACCGCATCATCTTCGAGTAAATCACCATGATCCACCGCAGCGTGTGCTGGGCGGCGTACGTCAAGCTGCAGGACACCGAGAGCCAGAGTTTTAGCGTGTATAGAGCCAGCATATCTCCACCAGACTCCATGTAAATAATCAGGACTTTTAGCGTGTATAGAGCCAGCATATCTCCACCAGACTCCATGTAAATAATCAGGACTTTTAGCGTGTATAGAGCCAGCATATCTCCACCAGACTCCATGTAAATAATCAGGACTTTTAGCGTGTATAGAGCCAGCATATCTCCACCAGACTCCATGTAAATAATCAGGACTTTTAGCGCGTGTATAGAGCCAGCATATCTCCACCAGACTCCATGTAAATAATCAAGACTTTTAGCGTGTATAGAGCCAGCATATCTCCACCAGACTCCATGTAAATAATCAGGACTTTTAAGCGTGTATAGAGCCAGCATATCTCCACCAGACTCCATGTAAATAATCAGGACTTTTAGCGTGTATAGAGCCAGCATATCTCCACCAGACTCCATGTAAATAATCAGGACTTTTAGGCGTGTATAGAGCCAGCATATCTCCACCAGACTCCATGTAAATAATCAGGACTTTTTAAGCGTGTATAGAGCCAGCATATCTCCACCAGACTCCATGTAAATAATCAAGACTTTTGCTCGGGTATAGAGCCAGCATATCTCCACCAGACTCCATGTAAATAATCAGGACTTTTAGCGTGTATAGAGCCAGCATATCTCCACCAGACTCCATGTAAATAATCAAGACTTTTAGCGTGTATAGAGCCAGCATATCTCCACCAGACTCCATGTAAATAATCAGGACTTTTAGCGTGTATAGAGCCAGCATATCTCCACCAGACTCCATGTAAATAATCAGGACTTTTAGCGTGTATAGAGCCAGCATATTTCCACCAGACTCCATGTAAATAATCAGGACTTTTAGCGTGTATAGAGCCAGCATATCTCCACCAGACTCCATGTAAATAATCAGGACTTTTGGTGCTGTATCCATGTAAATAATCAGGCCTTTTAGCGTGTATAGAGCCAGCATATCTCCACCAGACTCCATGTAAATAATCAGGACTTTTAGTGCGTATAGAGCCAGCATATTTCCACCAGACTCCATGTAAATAATCAGGACTTTTAGCATGTATGGTGGTTTAGGATTATATTGCAGCTTGTTGTCTGACCTGTCTGCTTCATGCAGGATCACAATCTTTTGTCGTCCTGTGGGTAGGGTGACTTTCTGCTGAGCAAACACCTTGATTTTTCTCCTAACACCATCAATTCCCCTAAAGACACAACAGCAAACATTGTTAAAGTCAGTGTGTGTTAAGGCCCTGAGAAAACAAACCCGATGGCTAACCGTCGGCTGATCAATCTCTCCCAGTTTAAATGACCGTGTTGCTTCCGCATGGTCCGGGCGGAAGGGTGCCCTGGTCTTGTATGGGTTACGCTCTGACTTGCGTTTCTTGTTACCTTTTGTTGGGGGGCGCTGAGCTGCGCGCACAGCGTCCTTCATCGATTGCTCCCAGCAGTGCCCGGGACAAACACAAGATGCTGGTGGTTCTCCCTGTTCCTCGAGGACCTGCACAACAACACACACCCAGACACACACACGACACACACACACATGCACACACAGACGCATGCACACACACACACACACACAGAGATATACAACGAAGACACACACACACTACAGAGAACACACACAATATTGTAAAGTCTGTAAAGTGTTTTCATTGCTTGGACACAGTTTTCAAAACTCTACACACTTACAAAACTGTAAGATTATTAAACATATATTTAAACAGATATTTAAAATATCTAACCTGCTATGATGATATTGGGGACGTTTCCCGCCGGCCGGCGAACCCTTCCAGAAACGACTCACCGTTCCTCTTCGTTCCCCACAATGTGGCGGCAGTTGAACAGGCCGGTATTTCTCTATACCCAGGGCAGCTCGGAAGAGTTCGCCTTGGGAGTATTCTTGCTACCGACTGCCATGCAGCGCAATCGAATCAGCATGATCATGGTCCCTATGCTCCCCTTCCTTCTCCTCCTGTGTGTTTGTTTGTGTTTGTGCGTGTTTTTAGTGGGCCGAGCTTCACCTCGATGAAATACAGCTTGAGGCCATGGGGAGGGTCTTACAGACCCTGGCGTTGTTCCCCATGATGTCATCTGGCAGTATCCGTGCGCCCCTTCCACCTTCGCGTTACGCCCGATTGCGGCCGTCCGCCACGTACCGTCCCAGCTTGCACGCGCACTTTGATAACGTTCTCACTGTTGATTAAGCCAAACCTGTAATGGGTCGCCTGCAGGTTGTTCAGCGCTGCAGGACGCACAGGAAGTCAGCACAACACACAGGAACTGAGCACAACACAAAGGAAGTCAGCACAACACCTGTCTGTCTGTCTCCTACCTGTCTCATGTCTCCCTGTGCGGTGGGAATAAGACGGCGTCAGACCGTCATCAGACACCGACAGCTCCTCCTTCTGGACGACATCCTGAAGGTGTGCCCGGATCTGCCCGTCCGTCAGCTTGGCGTGTGGCAGCCGCGACAACAGCCGCGAATGGATCTGATGGATTATTTTATCTGAGATGTCACACACCAAAGCGGCAAAAAATCGTGTCCGAGCACATCGCCATTATCCACCACAGCGTTTGCTGGGCTCTGTACGTCAATCTGCAGGACACAGAGAGCCAGAGTTTTAGCGTGTATAGAGCCAGCATATCTCCACCAGACTCCATGTAAATAATCAGGACTTTTAGCGTGTATAGAACCAGCATATCTCCACCAGACTCCATGTAAATAATCAGGACTTTTAGCGTGTATAGAACCAGCATATCTCCACCAGACTCCATGTAAATAATCAGGACTTTTAGCGTGTATAGAGCCAGCATATCTCCACCAGACTCCATGTAAATAATCAGGACTTTTAGCGTGTATAGAGCCAGCATATCTCCACCAGACTCCATGTAAATAATCAGGATTTTTAGCGTGTATAGAGCCAGCATATCTCCACCAGACTCCATGTAAATAATTAGGACTTTTAGCGTGTATAGAGCCAGCATATTTCCACCAGACTCCACTAACCCCCCTAACCAAATTGCAGCTTGTTGTCAGACCTGTCGACTTCGTCCAGGATGAGGATTTTTTGTCTTCCTTTCGGCAGCGCGACTTTTTGCTGAGCAAACACCTTGATTTTTCTCCTAACACCATCAAGTCCCCTAAAGACACAACAGCAAACATTGTTAAAGTCAGTGTGTGTTAAGGCCCTGACAAACCAACCCGATGGCTAACCGTCGGCTGATCAATCTCTCCCAGTTTAAATGACCGTGTTGCTCCGCATGGTCCGGGCCGAAGGGTGCCCTGGTCTTGTATGGTTACGCTCTGACTTGCGTTTCTTGTTACCTTTTGTTGGAGGCGCTGAGCTGCAGCACAGCGTCCTTCATCGATGCTCCCAGCAGTGCCCGGGACAAACACAAGATGCTGGTGGTTCTCCCTGTTCCTCGAGGACCTGCACAACAACACACACCCAGACACAGACACACAGACACATGCACACACAGACACATGCACACACACACACACACATGCACACACACACACAGACGCATGCACACGCACACACAGAGACACACACACACACAATATTGTAAAGTCTCTAACCTTTTAAAATAATTTCAGATTGTGGACCAAACTCTAGTTTGTTTTTCATTGCTTGGACACAGTTTTCAAAACTCTACACACTTACAAAACTGTAAGATTATTAAACATATATTTAAACATATATTTAAACTATCTAACCTGCTATGATGATGTTGGGGACGTTTCCCTTTCTGGCGAACAATTCCAGACGACTCAATGTCGCTTTGTTCCCCACAATTTGTCCCAGTTTGACAGGCCTGTATTTCTCCACCCACTTCTCTACCGGCTTCTGCTGCTTGCACTCGACTGTCAGGATCTCAGCATGATGCTCGTACCTATCCTCCTCGTCCTTCTCCTGTTCAGCTTCCTCATCGTCTGGGGTTCCAGACTTGGGTGGGGATGGGGTGCAGTGGGGTCCTTTTGGGTTGGAATCAAGCTCCATTTAAATAAATTTGGCCGCTTGTCCGTCTCGGGTTGGAAGGTAATAAAAGGGCCGTCATACATGCCATGGGTTCCTAGAAAATAAAACAGTTCATTTAAATGAAAAATAATTTACTAATCAATTAACTCAGCTACATGTGATCTATATTCATACAGTTGTATCTCATACAACTGTACATATAAACACATTCTATAATATATTATTTAAAGAAGTACAGTTGAATGTGAGAAAAAAAAGATGAATTAGTGAAACAAACAAACTGAAGACGTTGACTCCTCATCCCAAAAAACAGAGATTTTGGCCAGCACTTTCTCTTCACAACTTGCTAGCTGCTCCTCCAAATGATCTCCAGTGGAAAGGTGGGACACTTGAGCAGGGGTGTTCTATAATAACAAAAAATATGTTAATTGCAATAACATATTAATTAAATAAGTCCAATGACGCTTAAATTTCCACTTTGATTCCTCAGCCGCCTCAGCATCCCTTCGTATAGTGTAATCATTTGATTAACTTTAGTGTGTCTTTGTTTGTTTGTTTGATGAAGGATTTGTGCTATTTAAAATATTTATTCTATATTGTGCTATTACAGAGTGTGTTTCCTGTTGTAATTGCAATAGGTAAATACCTGGATTTGTTTTTCAAATGTTCCACCCAAAGAGGGTACCCTGAACACAATCTATAATGTATTATAGATTGTGGTGGTGATGGCGCAGTGGATATGACACATGCCTTTGGTGTGGGAGATCTGCGTTCGATTCCCACTGCGATACATCAACCAATGTGTCCCTGAGCAAGACACTTAACCCCTAGCTGCTCCAGTTGCTGACCTCTGATCTATAGCAATTGTAAGTCGCTTTGGATAAAAGCGTCCGGCTAAATAACATGTAATGTAATTATTTAAATAAGTTCAGTTATTACTTTCTGAGAAAAAAAGAACTATTACTATTTTATATACAGCGGTGAAGAGTAACGAAATACATTTACTCACGTTACTGTATTGAGTAGTTTTGTTGTGTATTTTGTATTTTTCAAGTAGTTTTTCAAATCGGTATTTTAAAATGTACTTGATTACATTTTGAGTGAAGGATTGTATTCCGCTACATTACAAATTGCATCCGTTACTGAGTAAAAAAAAAAACCGAAAGGAAGAAAAAAAATCGCGCCCGGAATGACTACACCAGACCAGAGCTCTATCATTCTGCACCAGCCCATAGACCGTAATGCACCCTGAATGCACCAGCAGTCTTTATTTTGTGCGAACGTATGCAGCTTCTCCTTCTCTGGTTGCAAGTCGCTGTTAAAAAGAAGTAGAAGAAGAACTGCAATGTGTCGCACCGTCGGACCCATAGCTAGATATATATGTATATCTGTATATATCTATGCGTCGGACCCATGGATGCATTAGTCCGGTTGGTGTGTAACTGCTTACGGACCTGGATGTGTCGGCAAACTGAGTAGGAGACGTTAGCGGACGTAAATGAGCTGTTATCCCTCAAAAATGACTTGACTGATGCAGAGTGCGCACTGACATCTGAAGCTTTGCTAGTTAAGCTGCAAAAGCAACAAGGCATCCAGGTATGCAGCAGTCAGGACCAGCTTTGTGACAAACTGCAAAATCGCCAAAACAGTAAACCATTTCTTGAATGGGAGTTTATTAGAGAGTGTTTGGTGGACTCTGCTGCGCTCTAATATCCCCACAGAAAAAAAGAGACGTTTGAGAATGTGTCGCCTGACATAAAATTAATATTGAGCAGAATTTAAGCTATTGGTCCGGCCCTCCACAACAGTCCCTGTTTCTCATGTGGCCCCTTGGGAAAATGAATTGCCCACTCCTGCCAGGACAAGGTATGTAGGAGACTGGCTAAATTAATTCACATACATCTAATAAGCTCATATGGGCTACTTACAGTATCTCACAAAAGTGAGTACACCCCTCACATTTTAGTAAATATTTCATTATATCTTTTAATGGGACAACACTGAAGAAATGACACTTTGCTACAATGTAAAGTATTAAGTGTACAGCTTGTATAACAGTGTAAATGTGCAGTCCCCTCAAAATAACTCAACACACAGCCATTAATGTCTAAACCGCTGGCAACAAAAGTCAGTACACCCCTATGTTATATTCCCATATGATTTGGCCTTGATTTGCATTATAACTGTTGTTTATGTTTGTGAAGAAAAGAAGGATGGCCTCAGAAATAACAATGTATGGTACTTTCACATTCAATTGATTGTTTGAAAACATTTTATGGGATGGTCCGAACTAAAATTGCACATTATACCTTTCTAAGGGTCTTAAATAACATGTGTGACATGTGTTATGTTGTTATTACATGTGTATACCTTTGTATAGATGTTTATACCTTTGTATAGATTTGTCTTTATTTAAAAACAAAATAGTTTGGGATTTATGACCCCTTGTCCTATTTTCACTACATGGGAGAGATCCCCCCTCTTTACTTGTACTTGAGTAATATTTTATCAAAGTATTGGTACTTTTACTTGAGTACAATATTTTAGTACTTTTTCCACCTCTGTTTATATATAGTGAAAGACTTACTGAAGAGTTTAGCTCTTGATGCAGAAGGCTGCAGAGATTATCTAGCAGCAAATCTGCATCAGGTTCTGGCTCCTCCGCCACTTCTGCACGGTTGTTCTATAACAACAAATATGCACCCCGAATATGTGAATTGAAATTACATATTAATTAAATAATTCCAATTACACTTAACATGTTTCAACTTTGATTCCTCATCTTACAATTAACAAACTTTAAAAATATACTCACCATCATTTGAAGATATTCTAAAATAAAAAAGCAATAAACATTAACTTAAGACAACAGGTTGTAACACACGTTTTCTCTTTAAGTATAAACAGTGTCGACATGAAAGAACATCATATGTTGTTATTAACCACAGACATGTTCGCTTACATTATAGCCAAAATACAACCTAGGGTATGTTTATGCTAGCATCAAAATAGGTAAACACTAAGAAGGCTCGACACACCATGAAACTTAGCTTGAAGTATCTCCAGGAACTAAATTAGTTTGCTACTTTTGGCCTTTTTTTACACTACTGTTACTTTGCAGCACAACATATAATCTCATTCCACGACAGAGTCATTAGCGGACATATAGCTGGCTACCATGTAGCGTTTCTGTTTCATTAGCTGTAATAATTAGCTTGACGCTATGGCTGTTATAGGCTCCTTCAAAACTCACCTCCCAACGTTTTGCGTCTCTCTCTGCCTGCCTGCCTGTTTCTCTGTGTGCATGCGTCTCTGAAGCGCGCTACCGGGTATACACACGACAGAGACGCAGGGGCCTCTGGGAGCTAAATCCCAGAATTTTCCATTTAAAAAAAAACATCCTCATTTTTTTAAACACTAAACACTAAACTAGGAAGCTGTGGGTTTCTCTTTAGTTTGAAAGAAAACCACTTTGTCCAACTACATTTCTTGTGCTGTTAACTGTGACAGCAAAGAAGATCGATACAAAACATAAATCAAAATAAAGAAACAACAGAAAATCAACAAAACAATCTGCAATAAAAATCACACACACAGACAGATGTTGAAAATAATTTTTTTATTCAATAAAATGTTAATATTTGACCTGGAATCAGAGTGCATTTATACTGAAAATATAATTAAAACTATTTATTGATTTGTGATGTTTGTAAGTATCACATCAGCTCTGACTCAATGTTTTAAACATACACACAACATGTTATTAATATTCAAGATCCAACCCCATACAAAAGCTTTATGATGTGGTTCTTTCTGTAGCAGCTGAGGTCCCTGTGTAAAGTCCTGGAAATAGTTTTAACCACCTTAACAAGCTGAACAGCAGAAGGAGAAAATGTTTGAAAAATACAATCTAGAATAATGGGCTTCCAGATTTAATTCACTTTCTTGAATGGTCCAACATTGCCACCTAGTGGTCGAATCTTAAACAACACAGATTTGTTGGCGGCAGAGGACAGGAGGTAAAGGCTGTTTTCCAGACACACCCTGCCTAGTGTGTAGGGTTTTGCATGTCCCTGTTATGGTTAGGACAGAACGGACCCAAACGCAGAGCTCAGCACAAGATACTTTATTGGGGAAAATGGGAAAGGGAGTGGGGAAGTGGGATGGTGGATGCCAGGGAGGAGAGCACGGGCGCGGGGGCTGGAACCGGGAACAGGAGCACGGGGAGACCAGGGCTGAGAGACCGACAGGGGAAGCACTGAAGCGCGGGGAGGCGAGAGCCGAGGCAGGCTGGTGCAGGAAACCGTGAGGGAGGGACTGGATGGAGGAGCCAGCTGACTGCCTCCACTCTTCAAATGTTTTTGTTTTGGCAAGATCACAGATGTGATTCATCATTCGAACACGGTTACTCAGACCCCAGTCCAGTTGGAGCTCCTTGATGATGTCAGTCGTAATGATGAACTGGGACGGTCTGGTTTCACTCTGTTTGCTTGGTGGCTGCGTGTGTCCCAGGCCAAACGTCCCCTTCACCTTGCCCTTAAGACTCTCCTTGCTGGTTGCTTATTCATGGCCCAACCTGGGGAAGTGATAGACGATTGTCTCCTTATCTCCTTATCTGAGCTGGATTCAAAATTTGGGTAGTGCCCATTTATGCGTAATTGCGCACGGAGAGGCATTTGCACTTCATTGTAACTTTAAAACATAGTCTTTGTGCAATAGTGTCTGTGAATCTGAAGTTGCGGAGGCTCATCCATGACGCAGGAGGCGCACGGATCCATCTCCCCAGGAACAATTAAACGCTGTGTCGGGTGGGCAAACTCACGTGGTGCAAGTGTGAACAAAGTGTACCCGGTCACCAAACACTGGGCCGTCTGGGCTGTCTTGATTCTGCACATATTTATATTACTGTAGTCCTATTTACTATTTCATCATTTCATCCACGCGTGGTGCAGCGGCTGCTCAGAGAGATGACGCAGAATACGCGCCACAGTGGGAGCGCTTGCTGTTGTCGGGGGTTGTCCCGGGGTGAAAACTAAACAGAAAAAGGTGAGGTTAGTTTCATTGTGTAGGCAGCAACATGAAGAAAACAAACATACCCAGCAACACGGTGCAGGTAGACGGAACGAGATCGGCTAATGAAGCTAGCAGACACTTTGCAGACAATTAGCATGGGCTCTACAGGCTGCAGTCCGGCCTTCTACCTCCCTGAATGAGCAGAGCATCGAACACCCGTGTCTCATAAAAACGGAGGACTTCTATCAGACGGAGGACAGTTATTACATCATCAGATGCTGAGAGCTTTCAAGTACCTCCACAGGGTATCACCCACAGAGACCTTTAACCAGAGAGAACATTCTGCTGTCCTCGGAGGACAACGCGTGTTTAATCTCCTGCAAATTTAAGGAGTTTTCATGAGAGCCAGGTCATTCCCATAGCCTACTTTGTGTCACAAATCACGCGCTTGCAAAACACTGACCATTGTTGTCTCTCCCTGTTCATCTGGGAAAGGAATCCTCCTTTTGGTTAAAGTTTTAATTATCTTTGTTTATAAAAAGATTATAAGATTATAAAAAAATTGAACTTTATTTTAAAAAAAAAAGACGAAAAATGAACAAACATTGAAAACTGAAGCCCCCCCCATTTATTTTAACACTGCATTCAGTAATTAGTCCTAGCTGTTTTAAACTGTGGACAAATGCACATGTCTGCCACTTTTTACAAAGACTAGCAAAGTGTTTTCTTCTCTCTTTCCCCTATGTTATGGTTTTGCTGTTTAACTGTATCAGAGTAGATAACTATGGCATCCAAGTACACAAAACAGCTTTTGCCCTGTAGGTCTACTTCCATCAGCCGTTGGAAAGTATCTGGAGCATTTTTAAGTCCAAATGGCATTACCTTGACTGGTAGAGGCCATACCGAACCTGCCACTGAGCCAGGACTACTTTTAACAGCTGTGGGAGACTGCGCTAACTCCCTCCATCTCCACTATTCCAGAAAATCTGTTTGAGTCCCCCCCACCCCCAGACATTTCCACCAAAGACAGTGTTACTCCCCCGGTCTCCGCTGTCCCTGTTACAACCGACTGTCCGGGGGATAGTCTCCAGCTTCGTTTTCAGAAATCTGGCACGGCCAAGTCCGTCACATCCACTTATTCTGAGCTTCTCAACAAGCTGTATTCCCAACTGGCAAAGACCAGCTCGGTTGAAGTGCCAGTGAGCAAGGCGCTTCCTGCAGGGGCCCAGCGCTCCCCAGACTGCAGCGGAGCCCCTCCTGCCCCGCGGACTCTGCTGCCGCAGCCCCAACAGCCAGACCAGCCCCTCCAGCATCAACTTTCCCCAGATTCCTCTGGTCTGGCTGCAACCATCCGAGGGCCGCTGGCCCCGCAGCTGTTTTGTTGTCTGTTTGTGCACAAGCTTTGACCATTTAAAAGCCCACTTCTACAGATATGATGAGCAGGTTTTTCTGTGTTTAGAAAGGCTAAGTTCGTCGATTGCTGGAAAAGTTCTGTCCGAGCGGAGGTGAGACACAAACGTGGAAAAACACCAGGGCCAGATGTTGTTCACTAGGACAGCTGTACATATTTTGTACAATACATATTCTATTTTAATTATTTTATTTTAATTTTAAGTTTGTATACATATACTTATTTTCCTTGTTTTTTATAAGAAACACTGGATTCTGTGTATTCCAGGATTGTAGACGCCATGCAGTCACACACACAGACACAGGCATACAAACTGATGCACAGACACACATGCCTGTCGTACCTGCTGATGAAAACCGAGTGACGGAGATTCACCGGCACACCCCTTCACCGGCACCCACCCCCTCCCCTCTCATTTGAATCAAAGTCTTTAAGTTCCGGGGGGAGTAGTACCAACAAAGTGTTTGTCTTCATCGACCTGATGTAAGCTGATCAGTCCAGTTTACCCAGAGAGCTTCAGGAGAAATATGTACTGACTCGACGCATTGCCAAGAATGTTTTCATTAATCAAGAACGAAAGTCGGAGGTTCGAAGACGATCAGATACCGTCGTAGTTCCAACCATAAACGATGCCAACTAACCCTATCAGTGCAGTTTACCCAGAGAGCTTCAGGAGAAATATGTACTGACTCGACGCATTGGCACAGGAGTGTGTGGGGAAGTCAAACTGGCCTTTTGAGAGATCGTCCTGCAGGAAGTTTGCCATGAAAATAATCAACAAGAAGAACTTTCAATATGAAGGGACAGCGACGAGAAACGCACAAACTGAGATCGAGATTCTGGAGAGAATCAACCACCCATATTCCCACAGTGAATAATGGGACTGAAGCATGGAGACCAAATTGAAATATGGAAATTCTGCTCATTGACTATGATGTAAATGATGACCTGGCCCAGGGGATTCAAGAAAATCTATTTGAGTTCCCCCCCCCCCGAGATTTCCACCAAAGACTGTGTTACTCCCCCTGCCTCCACTGTCCCTGTTACAACTAATGAAGTGCTAGTGAGCAAGGAGCTTCCTCCGGGTGCTATCATCAGGGCTACAGCGGTTTATAAGAAGACATCAGCTGTTTATAGGCTGAAACTTAAAGGAAATGACGAAAGGGCACCACCAGGAGTGGAGCCTGAAGGGACAGCGACAAGAAACACACAGACTTAGATTGAGATTCTAGAAATTATAGTATAGAAATTATAGAAAAAGAACAAACGTGTGCCAACAGGCCATTTAATATGGGTTAACCTTTATGTAGAGAGAGGGGTGAAACAGGGCTGCCCTCTGAGTTGCTCTATACATCCTGGCCGTCAACCCCCTTATTAATACTATAAACTCTGATAGGGTTATATCTGGCACACGCTTTGGGCTCGTTCCCAAAGTTACTGCCATGGCGTACACAGATGATGTCAGCGGCCATCTCCAGGAATGCTCTCTGGGTCGCTGATCGCTCCAAGTGGAGGAAAAGGAGAGGGAGAGCAGACACGATCCAGAATATACCCTCATTTATGTTGATTTAATGTATGAATATGAAAAACTTAAAATTGACTGGAATGGCCTCCCGAGTGAAATTATTTATTTTGAAATTGCAGTAAATCACTGGACATTTTTTGTTGTTAAATAGAAACTCCAAGACACAACAGAGCTCAGTTTGCACATTTTATTTTATTAGTTAAATTTTTGTAATTGTTGTATTGTTTATAATGATGTGTCATGTAGCCTGTTGTCTGTTTAAATGTATAACTTGTAAAGTGGCAGGGGATGGCTGTGAGCTAAACCTGTTGTAGTACCAGTTTTTAACTGTTTTAATGTTTACTGTTTTTATCTGTGCACCTGTAGCACTTTGAGATGTGTTCTTCATGTGTAAAGTGCAATACAAATAAAATGTATTATTATTATTATTAATCTGTTTTTATGTGGGTTTCATTGTTATAACAACATGATGTCTATGCTGAGTGAATGTGGTTTAAATGGTTTACAGTTTAACCAACATTACATATAGACAATTTGTTGGAAAGCCTGCCCACGTCCCCTGCAGGTGGACGGCGATACTGCAGTCTGATGTCGATCGAGTGATGTCTGTTTAGAGATGCAGCGGAATTTTTCATAATTCCTTTTCTTCATTCTGTCTGGTTTGTGCGTTTGTGAGAAAAACGTGAGTAGGTACATGTACATGTACTATTGTACATGTGGAGTTTGTTATGTGACCACATGCAGGTACAATATATATGTTAGTTTAACTGTATAGTTTAACTATTTAGATCAGTAGTTATGGCAGGAGTTGTCATGAAAGCCTTATTTTTCTTTCTCCACGGGACACTCGTTATATCACTCTGTGTGTTTTGAGCATTTGTATGTTAAGTTAAGTTCTTTAATATAGTGGAGGTTATTGTGAAGTTAATTTCAGTTACTGTGCTCTGTAGGTTATGTGCATTTAATTACCTCGTGATTTATTCAACGCTCCAAGTCTGTGGTCTATTTATAACATTGATAACAGATACAGCTAATATTTGTGCACTTTGAGTTTAATATATTTGTTAGTTTAACTGTATAGTTTAAGTATTTAGATCAAAGTTATCGCAGGAGTTGTCATGAAAGCCCATGGGAAAACTAGAGAAGCCTCTATCTGTTCAGACAAACAGTGCTCACATTATGTTCCAGACCGGACGTCTCAGTTAGAATCAGAATCTACATGTGGGAATAAGAAACTCTTTCAGCATTTGTGAGAGAATTAAAGTAGAAATAAAACATCAAAATATAAGGAATTATGCTTAAATGTAATTTAATCCCATTATAATTTTTTATTAAATACATTTTTAATATTTGACCTGGAATCAGAGTGAATTTATACTGAAAATGTAATTAAAACTATTTATTGATTTGTGATGTTTGTAAGTGTCACATCAGCTCTGACTCAATGTTTTATACATACACACAACATATTATTAATGTTCAAGATCCAACCACATACAGAACCTGTGATGATCAGGTGGCTCTGTAGCAGCTGAATTCACTTTCTTAAATGGTCCAACATTGCCACCTAGTAGTCGAATCTGAAAACTTGAGCACAATTGAATGTGTTTCGGATAGCAAGTCAGGCATTGTGTATAAACATAAATAGAAAGAAAAATAGAGACCAATAGATTATAAAAAAATTGAACTTTATTTAAAAAAAAACAAACAAAAAAACAAAAAAGACGAAAAATGAACAAACATTGAAAACTGAAGCCCCCCCCTTCCCTTCCCTAAAAATCACAGATGTGGTTCATCATTCGAACTCAGACCGCAGTCCAGTTGGAGCTCTTTGATGATGTCCGTCGTAATGATAAACTCGGATGGTCTGGTTTCACTCTGTTTGCTCGGTGGCTGCAGGTGTCCCAGCCAAGACAAGCGATATTACAACCATGTTTAATTATGAGCCAAACACAGGGCAGTCTTCAGAGGCGAATACAGGTCTGGACAATGCAGTTACCATGTGAAATTGACTCAAAGAAAACAAAATGTACTTTTCTTTTTTTTTTTTTAAATCCCCAGATGGAAGTGCAGAACACTGAATAACTTAAAACATCGGTTCATCCTTTATCTTGGCAGTTTTTTTTGTTTTTTTAGAAATAGTATGTATATAAAATGTGGCATGCTTGTTTACCACAGAGCGGACGTTGTTGGGCATTTGGTTGGGGAGGGGAAGGAGGAACAGTCTGTTTAGAAGCATTTGTGAAGGACGATGAACGGGCCGGAATTTCATCTTGCTCTTGAAATTCATTGCCTGGTGGCTCAGCAAGTGATTAAGGACCATGTGCTTGTGTGGGCCACGCGGTCAGACCTTCATGCCCAGCTTTCTTCTTATTTCTCCGGTCTCTCTCTGTTGTCTCTCACTGGTTGTTGTTCTACATATGAAATGATGAAAATTAATATTTTTCAAGTGCACGCATGGGGTTATAAAACAATTATATAAGAAAATTATAAAAAGAAATTATAAAAGATTATAAAAGAAAATGCATGCATTATTATGCAGGGAACCAGGATAATGTAGGTAACTCTTATATTGTTAGAACACAGAATGTTATGGGATGCATTACAAGTTAATCACATAATAGATAGCTAACTAACATTTTGTCAAGAAAAACTTAAAGCCATTATCAAGAGTCCTTAAATCACTTGTTTAACAATAACCTAAAACAAAAAAATGATACATTGCTAACGTTACACTCCCTTTGCTAATTTTAACGGCTACCAAATGTTGCATTCTTCTTCTTCTTTGTAAATACGTTACTGCGGAAGTAAGGTCAACAGTTTGTGTTTAATGTTAATGTGTGCTTAATGGACAGAATGATGGAGTTCCTTGTCCCAGTCACACAAAAGGAAACTTAACTTACACGTAGAGAATGCTTCCCCAGGCTACCTACAAGGTCGAGGGCCTGGTGGTGACAGAGGGGACGAGCATTTGCGGCTGCGGAAGGCTATTGGGGTGGCACGTAAGAAGGGAAGGGCTGGAGTTTGTGTTCCCACAGTGTTTGCACACCATGGTCTCCGTTTTGGTGCTCCTAGGTGGCTGTCCCATCACTGGTGGGGCCATGGGACTAATTGCAGCCAAATTCAAGTCCCTAAAAAAGAAATGAACAGTCAAAACAGTAAAAGTAACAGAGCACTTATCTAAATCCCACCATCACGTGATGACATTTGATGAAGTATTGCACACAGCTTAATTTGCTGAGGTTTGTCTGAGGTTGAGCATTTAATGCTATTCATGGTTTAAAGTTTATTATCAATGATAACATAGGCTACGTAGCGTAAGAAATGCCCAGCTCGTAAAGGGCAGTGTGTGTGGGATATCTTACAAGTCAGTGCAACTGTTTTCAGGACTCACCGCCACTGACTGGCCCAGGAAGTGAGCGGTCTCTTTTCGTCCTTCGACATGCAACAGACGCTGCACTCTGTTCAGCCCACGCGTCCCTGAATGACTGAAAAGTGACAGAATACAAACAAAAGACATTAAGGCTCAATAGCCACACAACTTACACATTTTGTTATCATTGAAGAGACAAACTAGTTTTATTTCATGTGATAATCAGTTAAAAAAAATAAAAATAAAATTACTCATTTAAGGTTTATTTAGATATTGTCACCCTATTAAACTGTTGGAATAAGTCATATTTTGTAGTTTGGGAAAACACAAAAAAACTTAAATACACAATAGGTGATATTTGTGAATCATTTCAGGCAAAAAGGCTTTGGCAATAGATGCCTGTTTACATACATAGAATGCTGTCTGTCAATTATGTAACATAAGAATAAAGTGACTAGGCTAATTTCTAAACATCCTATTGTGACTTAGGCCACTTGAAAACTTAATAAAACATCTCTTTCATAACATAGTGCAAACTCCAAACTGAAATCAGTGTTAGCTAAATTAAACAAATGGCAGGTAGGCTTAAATCAAAACACTGACGAGGCATGCCCATCTCCTCACTTCTCCAGATTATCCCCTGTGAGTATGTAGGTCTAGGTGGTCTGGATCTGGCCTACTAAACATCCCACTGGTCAATGCTGCAGGGGAATATACACTTCTGCTCCTTTCTGGCTGTACCACCAAGTTTTTGGTGTGTGGGTAGTTTCTTGAGGACATCACCTCTTGGGATGACTCCATCACTGGCATAACTTAACCCAGGCTTTGGCACAAATCACCCCAGACCCACAAGTTTGAAAAACTAACATGATCCAGCAGTTAAGAGCTAACATCATGCTAACTCTATAGACTCTATGTGTAGCCTGCTAAAGCACTAAAACAGGTGTGAAATGTTTTCAAACTTGTCTATAATTGTTTGGACACTACAATCCAAAACACTTTAAAATCATAGAAATTTTACTTGATGAGTCTGTCATTCACTGTAAATGAGTGAGAACTAGACGAATAAACAAACTGTAGGATCATAACATTAAATAGCCCTCATGACACACATACACCTACAACAACAACGCCAGTGGTTTCAATTATTTTGCGGGAAATCAAAGACTTTGTCTTACCGCTGGGTGTTTGCAGGGTTGGACGTGTGGATCTTGACCTTCAGCTGGCACACCAAACATCATCTTGTGGAAGAGCAGAGCATGAGATGCGTTGTGTTATGGTGCATTTATTGCTTTTGTAGTGCCTTCCTTTTTTGTCTGAAGGCATTAAAGGTCCTTGATGGCACTTTGAGTTCCACGCAGCGTTTCACATATGCTGTGTATGCCTGCTTTGATGTTTTACATTTGTCCAAGTTGACCATAGCACACTCATCCTGTGTCCACAGTTTGGAGGAATTGGCAGGCAGGCACATTGCCTGAGACCTGACAGGAGGTCTGATGTCATCTTGATCTTCGACAGCCTGGACATCCTCCTCAGGCTGTAGGACCTCTCCCTCTTCCTGCTTGGGTGGTGGTCTGAGGCTTAGTAAGCAGGGGGTGTTCTGCTGGACCCTGACCGGAATGTCGTGGTGCAGCTTCCAGATGATGGGTCTATAGACCTTCTCTATGGTAAACTTACCCAATATCTGGAGCTTTTGCAGTTTGTCCTGGGCCATGCCTTGCAAGCCAATAGCCTGAAGGAGGTCCTTCAGGTGGTTAAAATCTACATAATCATTATTTTGGAGCATGCCAACTGAGCTGATGAAGGTGAGAACGTTCACAAGGAAGGTCCCTTTCAGTGTGGGAGGCAGCCGCTGAAGTGTTTTTGCCATCCATGGCATTCCGTGGTCCCGGTATTTTTCCAATGACCGGGAGTATGCCAGAGACCGTCTCTCCATCTCTGTGCATACTTGCAGGGTCCTGGTGGCAAGCTCAGACATGGGAAAAGGTTTCTCTGCTCCGAGGTGGACATGTAAAAAGTCTTTGAAGTTCCACCAGATCTTCTTTCCACCCCTAATGTCCCTGAACTTGAAGGCTGGGAAGAAGTGAAGCTTCTCTGCAATGAACCCCTGCAACAGACAGTCCTTAACAGACTTTCCTGCCTTCTGCACCAGCTGGCGAGCACGGTGAAAGGTGTTGGGGACAGGAAAGGAGTTTTTTGTTTCAAGGTCGTTGGTGAGAATCTCCAGGGTCATAGCACCTACCAGCTTGCCAGGTGGAGAGTCGGAACTGAAAGGTGACATTGGGATGTTTGCATTCCTTCTGTACAGGTCCCCGAGAAGCACACGAATTAGTGCCACACCGATGACAGCCGGCCCTGCATCCAAGGTCTGGCACAGAGGCCAGAGGCGCTCAATCCGCAGCTTCTGGAGTTCATCCCTGGTCCAGTGATGAAGTGGGGGAGGAGTTTCCTCTGAGCTAGCACTCGAGTGAGGTGCCAGGCCAATGAAACCCCTCTGGTGTGTGAGGCTACGGTCCATCACTGTACTGGTCCCCAAGCTTGCACTTAGAAAAAAGTCCTCAGATGACAGAGGGTGGCCATAAAACATTTCCTCAAGGGCTAGCTCACACTGGAAAGCTTTCCATGACTCATCGAACCTACCCACACCCTCACTGGAACTGTAGGCACTGGCGAGGGTGTCGATGAGTGAACCCAGAACGCCATCCAAGGTGGACAGGAGGCCCTGACCAGAGGTAGTGTCCTTGAAGGGGACCAGCATGGCACGCTGCCGCAGCAAAGCGTGCAGCCCTTCAAGGTCAAAATGGGCTGAGGGGTCAACACACAGAGGTACATCCCCCTGAAACCTAAGGACCTGCTCTATACGACACCCAAGCTGTGCCACCAGCCTTTCTTTAAGGTCCGTCATGTGGCGCAGATACGTCGATGCCCTGGAGAGCATGGCCATTTGTGAATTTGGGTGCGACAGCCCACATGTCACTATGGCACCACTCACCGGATGCTTGAATGGCATCTGCAAGTGACAATGTGGGCTGTCGACATACAGTTGAAGGAAATTCAGCTTTCCATGTTTGCTGAGCACTGCCAGAAGAGGCTTGGCTACATCTATGGGCAGGTGGTCCAGATTGGTCTGGAAGTTTGTGGCCTCATGCATCCCAAGGACCGAGAACAGTTTCCCCCTGGCTCCTACCAGGTCCTGCAGTCCATAACGGGAGAACAATATGTGTTGGTCATAGTCAATTGCCACAAACTTCACGGCAAGGTGGACTGACACTGCCTTAACATCCGTCACATCCACAATGTCTGTCAGTTCCAATGTATTGGGGGCTTTTTGGCCAAACTGGTTTAGTGTCAGCATCACTTGCAAAAAACAGCAGGAGTTTGCCTCCTCCACAGCTTTGTCCAAAAGGCTCATTATGAATGGCAGGTCCTGCCACAACACATTGAACCTTGCCGTGTTGCTGGTCCCCTGTTTCTGCAGAGTAGGCCTGCTCTTATCCCTAGCAGAGAGGCCCCGGAGCAACCGTTTAAAGTCGTCTGTCACACTGTTAAGCAGCTCTACAGCATGTGTGCTGTAGAGCTGCTTCTTGAGTAGCCTGGTGTCAGGGTCAGTGGTGCTGCTGGGTACTGCAGTCATTAATAGATGATAGCCACCATCTACGTTAGCTATCTGGTACCCAACACAATTTTTAAGGGCAGTCAAGCCATTGCTCGTGTACTTGCTGAGATCCATGTGCTTTTTTAGGTACACATAGTGGGGGCTAAGTATCTGTGAGTTAAACTTGGGGAGGAATAGGTAATGAAGCAGACCTTGCAGCGCCTGCACCTTATTGAACTCCACCACCAACCCGTCCACATCAAATGAGAATGAAAGTAACTGTTGTGGGTGGGACAGAGTGGTGGCATGTAAACCAATAAGCAGGTCAGCGTGCAAAAAATCACTGACGGCATCATATTGCTGGTAGGCATCAAGCAGATTTTCTGTGTTTACAACTCCAACGTCGAACAAATCACTGCAAGCCATGTTTGCAATGTTTGGTATGATGCAGAGCTCATAGACAGCCACAAACGCCAGCAGAAATCTTTATATTGGGGTCCTGGAAAGACGAACAAAAAACAAAAATAAATCATTCAATATCCAGAAAAATTGTCAATGTTTATCATCAAAAGGGACAAACCGAAGACACCATTAGAGAAGTGGCCAAATCAGTCAGACATTTTGATTATTTATTTTTATGAGTCATATAATCAGGAGAAGATTTTGTGTAACATTTACATTAAGAACCTGTGAAGTTTATTTACTTACCTGCAAGAGCTACTAAAAATATGAAATTAGAAATATGCTCCACTAGAATCGTTTGTCAAGGCTATCTATTGAGTCAGAACACTTCACACTATAGGAATAAAATGAATTGTATACTAAAAAACAGCAGGGACAGTAAGTATAACAATCAGTAAGAAAATCATGCTGAAAAACAAAAGCAAACTTACAGTAGTACTTTTCCCATTAATACTTTGAGATTTCATTTTTAAGAATAGTCAAATGTGTCTTATAATTTGGATTTTTAAACATAAGATGGTAATAAAAATAAATAAAATAAAAAGGGGTTAGGGTTAGTGTAATATCAATATAGCCTACATATAGGTTACACTTTATTTGGCTAATGTCTGCCTACAGATTCTTTATACTTTTATTATAGTAGTATCTAACAGTTCAACAGCAGTTAGTTGAGACTCAAATATTCAACAGTTTTACCTAATATAACAGTTTTCTGATATTTCACTACTGTGGTTAAAGGTTGGTTAGGGCTAACATTACTGCATTCATCGTCATTTCAGATAACAGTGTACTATACAGCTTAACACTAAAGTTCAGTTCACAAATTTTAAAATGAACTAGTTCAGTTCATAGCTCATACTTCAAAAATTTTGAACAATGATTTAATCCTCATATGCAATCAGTTCAATGTGCCATTTCAGGTTTGCTGTGGATGTGACTTAAGTGCGGATTTTCTTTTTTGAAAGCCGGCGGGCAAAGTTTGCACAGAAAGGTAAGACTTTTCGCATCCTCATCGTGATTTTGTTTTTCGTTTAAATGATCATACAAAGCCTCCATGCTGCTTTTTGTTTTGATGACGCATGCGGCGGTGCGACACTGGTGGCAGGTGTTGCCAGATTGGATGTTTTTTACGCAACATATGAAGGCCTGTTTACGCTGTTTTTTTAGCCGGGTTTTGGCCTGGAAGGCTCTATAGAAATCTGGCACCCTATCGAACGAAGTTAAACTGAGAAAGCGTGCCGTTCACAGACACCATAATGAACGGGTTCACAGTAACGTTCATCAGTAACAGTAATAGGCCACAATATGTTCAGTTCATGAACTATCGTACAATAAACGCGTTCTGGCACACCAACTGATAATATCAATTACAGTTACCGCAGTGTTAATGGCTGCCGTGGCGCTGTAACCACCATTCATAAACGTTTTTATAACTTTAAAGCATTAAATCTTCAAAATATACGCTCATGCGGAACAACAATTGAAAGCTTAGCCTCTCATGATTCCACTTACCCCCACACAAAGCATAAGATGATTTCTAGCAGTTAGACAACTGTTATAAAGTTAAAGAAAATAAAGAAATACAGCCGTAGACTGCGCAGCTGGCTCTAGGGTCGAGTGTGCATTAATTACCTTTTTCCTCGTCTGTTGATCAACAGCGGTGAAATTTCCACAAAAACTCTGTTGTCATGAACTCCCAAGAGTCCAACGAAAATGATAATCCGAGCAGTTAGATCCAAAACGAAAGTTTCTGGGCGGATTTCAATGGAAAATCGCCAAACTTTTCCGGGCTTTCGTTGCGTCTCGCTTGGTGACTGTGGACGAGGTTTAGGTTGGCAGACCTGAAGAACTTCTGCATTGAATTCTTGGTGCTGGAGCTCCAGAAGACAAAGCGGCAGGGCAAGGAGCTGACCGTGCAGGAGCTGTTTGGGCGAGCAACGGTCAACCAGGGCGCTGTTGTGAAAATGACGTGGAGTAGAGGACATGCAGCTTCACCTGACACTCCAACAAGAAGCCTCCGTCAACCGGGTGCTCAGCTGGGCCAATATAAAGCCGATGATGCCTCTGACGTAATCAAATCCCCACATGACTTTGAGCGACATTAGCTTGGACCAGTAACTCTTTCTGGTTACAAAACCCTGCCAGACTTGTAGCCAATAAGGAGTTGACTCATACGATGTATTGCATTTTTTTTTCATTCAGAGCTGAGTTATTTCTGCTTTTCTCCAAAGAAATGGACATAAATGATGCAGAGCACATCCTGAACAATTTATCATGACTTATTTTTTATATATTTATGTAAATAGTTATCTCGAGTTAATGTGTGATTGATGTGGGTGTTTTTGTGTATTTGAGAAGTGCTGTATTTGCTTTTTTCTTGTCATCTGACCTCCAGTGGGATGGCGAGAGCATTCCAGATTTTTACTGGCTGATTTAATATTGTGTCCTTTGTTTATATGTATGTATATATATATATATATATATATATATATATATATATATATATATATATATATATATATATATATATATATATATATATATCTGAATATGTCTGGTTACATCTTTTCCAAAGCATCCTCATCAAAACGCTGAGTCCATGGCGTCTTGGTGAGCATGTCTGAATCAGTCTTGTTACATCCTTTCCAAAGCATGCTCATCAAAACGTCTTCCTTATATGCTGCTTCGCTTAACATCATATATCATCAGAACGCCTTCACAACATGTAGGCGGGCCTTCCAAAATGGGGTGTGAACTGCATTGTCACAGGCAGGGCCGGATTATCCATAAGGGCACTTGGGCCAGTATACAATAATCAAAAGTGGCCATTTTAACCCCCCAAAAATGTTATTATAATGATGAATGCAATATATAGTATTGATTTTTGGCTTTTTGAATTGATAGACATTTTGAATTGAGACATTTGAATATAGTGCTCACTGCTCATATGCCTACATCTGGATAAGTTAGTAAATTACATTTGAGAAATCCCCTTGATTATGTCTGATATTTTTGGCAGGGGGAAAGCAAGTGTTGGTTTCTCTTTGGATAATGAAAATGCTTTGTTTTTTGTTAGTATTTTTTTGGCTTGTCTGCTGGGCTGAGGTACTGATGTTATTGATTTTGACAATTTGAATTAAGTGCTGTGCTTTCTGAATTCGACATTTTGAATTGAGACATTTGAATATAGTGCTCACTGCTCATATGCCTACATGTATGTAGTTGGACAAGTTAGTAAATTACATTTGAGAAATCCCCTTGATTATGTCTGATATTTTTGGCAGGAGGACAGCACGGGTAAAAGGGTGAGGGGGGGGGGCACTTTGAGGTATTGTGCCCAGGGGCACCACATTGTCTTAATACGGGCCTGGTCACAGGCTGCTTGTGTCTTCATATAAATGGCCCTGCAACTTAACAGCATCAATCCTGGAGGAGTTTTGATGCGGAAGATACAAGGCGCAGCACTGTAAAAAACGTTTTCTTTTATATTCAATCTACAGCAGAAGAAAGCTTAGCAGACGGACCAGAATCCCTTGGAAGCTGCCGCAGTGGACCGAGGGCAGTGACAAATAGGCCTTCTACAGTCAAAAATGTAAGTTCTAATATGCTGCTTATAGAACAGACTGGCTGAACATCTCCATTAATGCAAAGAAAGACCCCCCTTTTGCTATTTCCGCTCTGTTCTGACCTGTATATAACTGCTTCTCCTCAAGGGAATCTGCCAGAGTTTAGAGGAACCCAGTATGCTGCCTGATCTGCAAGACTTCCCAGGACCAGCTCCCCACCCACCTGGCCCGGGTCTGCATGAAGGACTGTACCCCAGAGGAGCGCAGTGCCGAGTTACAGTGAGCCAAGGAGTCCCAGCTGCAGTGGGCAAGGAAAGCTCGCATTTGGGATTACGCTGACTTATCTGCCATAGTGCAGGACGCTGACAAAGACGTTGCTGCAACGTGGGTTTCTGGTCACCAACGTGCCGCTGCCCGCTGCAACGGCGACCAGTGGCTCGGCCGAGGAACCGGGGACCAGTTCTACAAGGCAGTCCCTCTCCTCCACTGGAAAGTGCAGCCTGCTGAATAGCTTCAAGGCCACCGCTGACGACACCTGTTGCAGGCTCCAGCGGGGTGAGACCGTGGATGAGGGTAGGTTGGCAGACCTGAGGAACTTCTGCATTGCATAGAACATAAACAATAAAACCAAAAGAAAATAATTTTCCTTCCTCCACGGGTCCTGTAATTCAAGAAAATATTGTCTAATAATCTGATGTTACAAGTCAAAGATTGCTCACTATTAAAAGTGTGTTTATTACTTACCTGAGGTCACCTTTTTCTTAGGGGGTGGCTGATGTGACAAAGAAAACATGTAAATGATTTGCACTCTGTCTTTTGTAGAGCAGATAACGTGGTTTGGTGTGTTCTGTGTCCAGTTCTCACTCACTGCATGCTGCCCGCTGCCACAGGGGCAGTCCCTGCACCAGCCTCTGTTGTAGGGCCAGAAACAGCCTCTGGTGCAGGGGAAGGTTCAGGGGCCCCTGGGCCTTGGCGCATGAGTGCCATGAGGGCTGCTGTCTCTTTTAGTAAAGACAGTCCAACCACGGAGTTACCTATTATTGGGACACACACTCCTCTCTGTTGGTTATTCTGATATAAATTATAAGAACATATAAATATATGAAACCGGAATAGTGATTTAAATATAAAATTTTATTTAACTTAAATATTTTATTTTATTAAATAAAATCAACTGAACATAAAAAACAATAATATAATAAAAAGTTTAATCAAGAATCAAGAATAATCAAAAGATCTTCCTTTCCTCCTAATCCTCGCTCTCCTCCATCTCCTCCCTTTCGTCCTCGTTGGACAGGGTAGGTCTAGGAGTTCGGGAAGGGATTGGGGTGCTGGTGTACTTGGGGTTGAAGAGCAGTGGGGTCAGGTTAACCCCCCCACACAGCCACAACTCCTTGAACTGAAAAATAATTTACTAATTTACTCAACTACATTTGATCAATATTGAGTTGAATAACAACAGCTGTTATCTCATACAACTTTTCATATGAACAGATTCTATAATGTATTATTTAAATAAGTTATTAGAAAAGATTAATTAATATTTTATACAGTGAATCACTTACTGTACAGGTGGGCTCCTCAAATTTGACCCGTTTTCAAAGTTTCTTTATCAGAAATATGGGTTTCTTTCAACCAAATTAACCCAAAATAACATTGGTGGTTCCCAATGACGGTCTTCACGAATACAATTAATGATCACTACTTTAATTGAATTTTGGATGTCTAAACTTCGACTTATGCCAGTCTGTGATAACCCATCAGAATATGTTCCTGTTGATCTCAACTGTTAATAAAAATAATTCATAATTTCAGCTTTTTTTATCTCAGAAATTAGGTAGGCTATAATTTTATATAAATTAGTTTCTTTGACCATGTATTATATTAATAAGTGTAAAACTAGTGGTAATAGGTTGGAAAGAAGTTGGCTAAGAAGATGTAACACAGAATTTGGTAATAATTTACACTTCATGCTTTATAGACTGGCATAACAGACTGGAGGACAACAAGTGCATGGTCGACCGGAAGACAACACAAAGGTTAAATCTAATATTTATTTATTTATTTATTTTTATTTATTTATTTCTTGTTTATTTGATAATAATGTAATGTTCACTATGTTTGTTTGTCAATGTTTGCACCAACAGCCAAGGCAGATTCCTTGTGATGTAACTAACTTCTGCAATAAACTCTTGTCTGATTATGATAAGTTAATCATGTTAACAAACAGATGGACTCAAATGTTTTGTCAGCCACAGCTTTATTGACTAAATACATTCAAATATAAATATACACCATGTAAACACGTAGCCTTCTCAAAATAATTATCCAGAGAAAATAACATGACTTTAACATAATAATAAGTAATACGTATGTAGAGGGGGATAATTAAACATTATAAATAATGTTATTGATGGAGTTCTGTTTGAAATGTTACCACCATCATCATAGAGCGGAACTAATCTTCCTGGCGGTGTCTCCGCTCGCTGTGGCTCAAAGAGCTCCAGAGATCAGTAAGAACCGGGAGCCCCCCGGTAGCCATAATGATGGTAATATAATAAATGAATGTTTACAGTGTGTCACTGAGGATGAGCGTCACTGATCACACAAAACGTCACGTTGGTTAATGAAGGTCAAAAAACTATTACAGTAGTTGACTGCTTTTTTCCACAATAAATTACAGGCATATTTGCGCTTGACTGAAGGCTATATGATGCAGTAGTACAGTTTACTGTTGAATGCGTTGCATGAGAGGGTTAATTTGACACTCGACCATTTGATGGGGGATTACAGTGTTATGGTGCGCGGTGTAGGGGGATGCCATCTTCCCAAATCTTAACACTTGTAGTCTCCGGACGCCAGCTTCCTAAGGGATATTTGCTACTTTCTTGTAACCATGCCAGATTATTGAGGGTCGATAATAACTTCTACTTCCGTGTCATTTAATAGCGGTTAGGGCAACAGTTTGTTTGGTTGCCTTAAATGAAAGGCTTCTAAAAATCAAAAAGGAAAAACAAGAAATACAGCTGATTCAGCAATCGCTGCTCTGTACTGGCGAAGGATCATCAACACCCCCACATCCACCTCAGCCTCAGGTAGCCGGGTCACCACCGACTGCTGGCTCTCCCTCACCTGCTGGCTGTCCGCCACCGGACCTGAGTGAGGGCTGCAGCAGTCGGTTGGCTGAGGTTAACCCCCAGGATGATCTGGAACTGGTGAGCACAGGTGCACAGCAAAACTTTAACATCTCACAGTATGGGGCTCAACATCTCTTAGCTTTTATTTCTTCCTTGCAGCTGTTTTCATCTGACAGATCCCAGTGGGATGACGACAGCGTTCCAGATTTTTCCTGGATCATTTAATATTGTGTTCTGTGTTTATATGTATATATATATATGTATATATTTGTTTGTATCTGTTTATATCTTTTTTATATATTTTATTTGTATAGTTGTGTGTATATAGGTATATATAGGTAATTTAAAATATTTAATAAATGGTATGTTTGTATGAAATGTATTGGTTCCTTTTTTCCGTGTTCTTATCCAAGGTAGGTTAAAGTCAGTAGTAAAACACATAGTTGTTCTTTTTTAAACATACCATAACTTTTCCCGGATTTGATGCTTCTGAACGCTGAGTCCATGACGTCTTCGTAAGGATGTCCTAATCAGTCTGGTTACATCCTTTCCAAAGCATGCTCATCAAAACGTCTTCCTAATGCTCAACATGCGAAGGCGGACCTTCCAAATGGGGATGTGACCTGCATTGTCATTGGCTGCTTGTGTCTTCATATAAATGGCCCCTGCAACTCAACAACCACAGTCGATTTGATGCTGAAGAGAGGAACAACTCTTTGTCATTATAGTTTGGATTTCTGGTGAGTATGTTTTGCTTTTTGCTTTATGCAGAGTTGTATGCAGAGTTGTAACATGTTTGCAAAGAAATACAGACTTTGAATGTGTGTGAATGACTTTTGTTGTTATTTAATGGCATATTATTCAATCTACTTTCTATCATGAGCTTCACCTGTTGACTTATATCTCCACAGAAAAAAAAGAAAACAATGAAACATTGCCTGTTGTGCAGAGTCAACTACTCCAGTACAGCGCAGCATCTCAGGGATGTCCACTCTGTGACCGATGGCACAGAGCGCAGGCTCCTGCTGGGAATGGCTTCTGGAAGGTAAGTTAAAAGGCACTCACACACAAACACAGGCTGCTGATTATTGTGCTAAAAATGTACGACTCTGTTTATTTAGATATGCAGTCCCACTAGGCTGCCCAGCGAGACCGTGCCACGGACAGAAATACATCCGTCTCGACCGGCATTTAAAAGCTGTTCACGAGATGGCGGTATGCATCTTGCACTTTTGTAAAAACAAATGTTATTGTTTTTCTGTCATTTCAGAGTGGTGGGGTCCAGGCCTGGTATCAATGAATTGAGTGGTCATTAATGTATTGTGTAATAATGATTACTGTCTCACCTAATGTTCTGTCTTCACAGAAAGATGACATCAAATTGTTCCTGGAGGAGTTGAGAATGAAAGAAATAGCTTCACAACTGTCTGCCGTAAGGGAAAAAAAACAACTAACAGGTTCAGCCAGCCAGCCCCGCGCCCGAAAGAAGCACAAACAAGACTTTGGTTTGTTGAGTAATAATGCATTCTTATTCATTGCTCAGCCTGCATTGCCCCGACATTTCAGTGACACTCTGCTCTTTCTTCTTCTCTTGTTTACAGAGTACCTGATAGCAAAGTTTGAAAAAAGTAACTCCAAGTGTTATAACCCCCAACTTAGGAGGACTGGGAAACGCTTCAGGCGTTTTATACGATACGTGTGGGGGGTGGGAGGTGCCCCGCCATCACACCTCATGTTTCTATCAAAGACAGGGAAAGTCAACAGGTAAATTTAGTTAGTTAGATTTGGGTGTTATGTTTTGGTAACTGTCTACATCAGTGTGTCACTCATTCCTACGCTTTTTTTCTATTTTTTTAGGTGGATAGCGAAGCTGAAAAGGAAGAGGCTAGCACAAACCAGGGGTTACCTGGTAGACATCTTGCGATTCTTGGGTTTCCTGAGGAGGGAGGGCTTCTCACAGGTAATGGTGCACCCTCACACTGACAAAAAAAGCACCATATGACGGTTACATCTACAACATGTGTTCCAGTTCCTCAGTGTATGACTGCATTTATTCCTCAGGTCCGTTTGTCAACAGCTAGGATGAAGTCTCTAATCAGGGTGCTGCAACAGGAGCTCTCCAACCTCCCACAGGAGTCGCCAACAACACCCCTTCCTGCTGGCTCACCTGTGCCGCCTCCGCAACCGCAGACACACCCGCCTTGAATGAGGTCAGCCAAATGGACCAGACACCAGTTCCTGACGACCAGCTCTCCACAATCCCACAGCAGACCGGGACACACCACCTGGCGGAGGTTAAATCAAATGACTTTGCCGGTGTACCCTCCACCACACCGGCCTCGGAGGATAGCACGGACAACAACTCGGACGACAGCTCTTCGTGGACGTCGGACGGTGATGACCAGTCGGATTACAGCGCGTCTGAGTTGTCTGAACAGTCGGAGGAAAGCACGTCTGACACCGATGAACAGTCGGAGGAAAGCCCGTCTGAGGACCGCAGCAGTTCCGCTGAGGAGGGAACAGATCAGGACGCCCGACAAGCGGTAACTTTGCATTTCAAAGTACTTGTCCTACCTTATATCCTACCTATACCTACATATATTTCTGATCTGTTATTGCAATATGAACCACCCAGACCTCTCAGGTCATCTGGAACAGGTCTGCGTGTTGTTTCCCAGAGTCAGAACTCAACAGGCTGAAGCAGCATTATGATCCACATATTTGGAAAATGCTACCAGAAAATTGCAGGTTCGCCGCTCTCAGCTCTTTTAAATCTAGGCTGAAGACCTTTCTTTTCGTGCATCAATTTTTATACTGAACTGTGAATGTTATTCTTGTACATTTTATTTGGTATTAAATTTGAATTCGGCGATATGTTTTATATTATTTCTTGTGTTGTATTTTATCTGAAGCACTTTGAGTTCCCCTGTGCTGAAATGTGCTATATCAATGAAATTGATATTATCCTGTCCTACTTTCTTGCAGCTTCAGAGTCGCGTTGCCATGGATTCCACAGAGCCTGGATCACCTCCACCGCCACGACCACTTCAGCCACAGGTGCTGGTCTGTGAAGACACACCAGAGGCATGCAGGACTTTACAGGAGATCAACAACAGCAGCGGGTCGGACGAAGCTGCCCAAACATCTGTAAGCACCAATGCACAGCATAACTTTGCATTTCCCTTCTGCCCTGCAAGACTAGCTGACACACTCATCACATCAGAGGACAGGCCATTCTTACCACCTGTAGTCATTCAGCGTATTATTGAAGAGACGCTGAGTATGGACATTGCGATGCTTGGCGGGTTCAACAGAGTTTCGAAAATGTTCCAGGAACTCGCAAAGCCATTCTGCCCCTCCATTTATATTAACGATAGTTTGGCGGGGGACCTCAACCTTCAGAAAGACAGTCTGATACATATAAGTGTTGGAAAAATATATAAGACTGCAGGCAGTTCCAGTGGCCTTGCACTACGCCTCAAATCCCTTTCCAACAGAAGGAATTGGCTGAGCGCACGCCTGGTGATGAGGCACGTGGCTCATAGCAGGTATCGCATTGAAGATGTCTCCCTAGCCTAGTGTTGTTAAGATCTGACAGACTGTAACCAAACTAAACACTCCTGATTGTTTGTGTGTTGTGTTGGATTTTTAAATGAATAGATTTTTTTTTATGGAGCGTGTTTTTGAAGCCGTTGTTTTTTACCGTGTACTTGTTTATGTATGTATATACATATATATATGTATAACTGCTTTATATATGCATGTGTTTTCCCTTTTCATGTTAATACTATGTATATTTGATATTGATTTAATTGTAGTGTGACTAGTCAAGTGTGTGTTGATTTTAATAAATGTTCTATTATGTTTGAATTCAATATTGCTTCCTTTTGTCTTTTTACTAGATATGGTTTATGTATTATTCTTAACATTGTGCCTATTGCTGAATTTAGCTCATGTGCTGCAGAATAATTTGTGAGCTTAGAATTATAAGGTTCTATCTCCACTTTTGGCCGAAATTGAGTTTTTGACATACTCTGATCCCTTAGGTGTTTATTAATGCCTGTGTGGTGTTATTTTTGTAAAAAAAAAAATAGTTTCTTAGTTAGTTATTAATAAAATAAAAAGGTTCCATCTCACAAAATAGCTTTTATTTATTTATTTGTATTAAATTTATTTATACATACATACAGAACAATACCGACAGATACAGTTCAAAATACAAAGAACGAATAACATACAACAATACATCAGTGTACAGGGGTACAGCCGCAGTCACAAGGCCTAAGTGGACAAGCTGGTAGGCAGAGAAATAAATACGTAGAATAATAAAACCTTATTAATAAGTATTTGAAGTCACACACAACTCATACAGATCCAGAGTTCTCACGGCCTTAGTGTTTTTCGAGTAGGAATTTGTGTCATTTCTAAACTCAGTCATAAAACCAGAAAAGAATGCTGATCTAACAGCTGATGGGTTCCGAATCGACAACAGGGTGACGTTATATATGAACTTTTTTTTATTATTGATGTTGAATCGGAGGGATCTTAACTGCTAGGTGTCTGATGCAAAGGCTCATTTTTTACAGGACACATGTTGTGTCACTTAAGATCCGCGTCGCTGACCCCCCAAACGTCACGTTGGTTAATGAAGGTTTCACTCACAGGCTGACCTGCAGAAACTGCAGTCCTTTCAAATCAAATCTGCCTTCAATCCTCACTTCCCATGGTACACAAATTAATTGAGTTGAATGCGTTATTAACGGTGTCAATTTTTTTTTTGATCATTGAGATTAATTCTTCTTTTTGCCTAGCAAACTTTGTATATATATATATATATATATATATATATATATATATATATATATATATATATATATATATACATATATACATAGGGTTTTATTTCAGAATGAAATCCTGCCTTTCGTTGGAATCTAGAAAGAGGCTGGTCGCTGCCACTTTATAACGTTAATCACTCCCCCCTGACCCTCCCTTCTAGCGATATCAAGTTTGATACATCTGGTTATCCATCCCTTTACCCTAATCCTAATCCTAGTGACAACCTACCATGTGCCGGGTGTCCGGAACTCAACATTGGATTTTTTTTAAACCGTGACATAGTACAGTGGTATGGTTTCACTTTCATGAATTCAAAGGATTTTATTGTCAAGGGTTCTCCTCTCCTCTTCTGGAAATACCTTTGTTGTGGAGGGCAGACGGGAAATGGTTGTAATTGTGCTGATAATTTTACAAGATAACACTCATTGATGCGTCCGTCTCAAATGTTCACAGAGACACACACACATAGAGACAGAGAGAGACACACACAAACACACAGAGACACACACACACACACAGACAGAGACACAAAGACACACACCCATAGACAGATACACGCAGACACACACACAGACAGAGAGACACAAAAACACACAGACACACAGACAGACACAAACACACACACATAGAGAGAAACACACACAGACACATAGACACACACACACACACACATACACACACAGAGACACATAGACAGACACACACAGACACAGAGAGACAAAAGACAAACTTTCCTGTAATGACTTTACCACGGCAGCAAAATAACAGCTGTTGTTGATGTGTTTTTCTTTCGCTCTTCTGTGCAGGCGCCGTTGCCACAATGCCGTTCTCCAAAGGTAATGTGGTCTTCAGGGGCAGTCTCGGCACCAAGCTCTGCGTCGATTCCCAGACCTTCCTCTGCGAGTGTCACCCTGGCAAACAACTTTGGAAGGCGCATGGACCACTCAGGCACGGCTTTCAATGTGAAGCCTGTGGTCTTCCAGTTGAACTGGATTCCATCCCAAATTCGACTCAGTTATATATTGTCCAGTACAATGTGCAGACAGCTCATTATTAAACTGTTGTATGTGCCCCAGAAGTATAAGCGTTATATGTTTCTGAAATGGTGTATAATTAGCATATTATTATACATACATATATATATATATAACATAACAGATGTCACCTTAACCCTAAAAACCCTAAGCCATTATTTACAAGAGGGGGCGGGGGGAACAAACACCTAATCCCAAGTGTAAATATGCACGGTTCTCACAATAACACACAATCCACTTGATTGAATTTTTATTTATTTTTATTTTTATTATTTTATTTTTTTCCTTCCTCCTCGTCTTCTTCTCCACCAACATCTCTTAGCTGTAACGACAAAAGAAGACAGCATGTCCTGATGTAGCATCTGTTGATTTTCTCACATTCATTTCTCCTTCTCTGTTAAAAGCTCATTAATGAGAATGCAAACAGTAGAGGATGATAGGAAACACACATCATACTTTTAACAATTGATTTTTGAAGAATTAGTATGTATTTGAAGTAGCAGTGCTCCACGAGTTGATGTTTTGCAAACTGTCTATGTTTTTGGTGTTTTTCCATGTTGCGTTACTGTCCAAATTTCTAGATAATACATGGACTTACAGTATCTGGTGCAACACTGCTGCCCAGAGATCCTGGAGGATCCTTGTCCACGGCTTCCAGGCAATCGTTTATCATCTTCAGGACTTCAAAGATCCACTTTTCTCGCACTACCAATCGAAACACATCTTCACTGGGGCCCCGAGTCCGCTCCATTTTTCTCTTGGTTTCATGGTGACAAAAATTTTTTTTAGGAGAAAGCATCACAAGATTTAATACAAATACTGTGTGACCCGGTATTAGTTTTTATTTAAGTACAAAGGTGCTTATACTTTACTTGTGTAGCCTGGCGAAATTAAACCAGCACAGGACACTAATATCTTTTTGTGGTCTTTATTCTGAACTATAAAAAAAATGGTGCTCAGATAGATTGTTAGAATTATTTTTTTATTTTATTATTTTAATTGTTTTAATTACTATTAAAGATAGAGCTTTAATATAAGCTCCTTGCATAAACAAAACCAGTACAGACCAAAATACTGCAACAGTATTAAAAGTTGTACACTATGTGTTTCTCAATACTTAAACTTTAGAGTGCAAAAATAAATACAGTCACCCCTGTGTACAGATCCGTATCAGATACAAAAAATTGTTCTCAGTCATGCGGCTAAATCTGGACAATGTCTTCATACATTGTCTGCTAATCCAGTGAAACACAAACAAATCAATCTACATCTCTTAATGTGTAGGCAACCAATACAATAATTGTTTATACAATGATATCGTATGCCAACAATCAAAAATATCTGTATATTTACCCTTAATAGTCCGACAAAGCAAATACCTGCGTGTTCCGTTAAAGTCCATGTGTCTTTTCCTGCCCACAGAGTTTTCCCAGCATCCCTTGCCCCACAGGTGATATCGAAAATCTGACAGTGCCATCTGGTGGCGTTAATACGTATGCACATTTTTTCACCTGGCTACATTTGGGTCTTCTTTTAATGTCACTTTCTACGTCCACTCCACTACATTTCATAGATAAATATTGTACTTCTGTGTGTGCGTGTGTGTGTGTGTGTGTGTGTGTGTGTGTGTGTGTGTGTGTGTGTGTGTGTGTGTGTTTGTGTGCGCGTGTTTATACCTGCAAACTATGTTTCTACTATATGTGTTTAGCAATATGTGTTGCTTATTATTTACTGAGATGTGCACCCATTATGCCCATCTGCCCCACTAATACAGCATTTTCTGCTTTTCACCTTGCATTAGTCCAGACTAATTTCCACATTTCCAGCACAACGCAAGTTGTATTTTCTGAGCTGCAGTTTCTAAACCTTTGACTATATTTATACTTTTTAATTACAAACATGCAAATATGCTTTATGTTGACTTTTAGTTTGTTGTTTACCATTTCCAATGTGGGCTTCCATGGGAGCTGCCATTGTTGTGTGACGTCATTCAGCTGCTACTCATGAAGTTTTCTCCGAGTACACAAGTAGGAAATCATAAAAAAATATAATAAAAAGAATAATAAAAAGAAAAGTCGGACATTCCCGAGTTCCCAGTTGCCTTGAACGCAGCATAGGCAATAGACTAAAATGCTGAAACGACGCAAGATGGCTGAGAGTAGGCTAATTACCAGGTAATTATCTAAAGTAACATTGTAATTAATTTCACTGTTAACATAGACATGTACAATTTTACTACCTGTTTACAGTTGACTTTAAGAACAAAAATAATTATTTTAGCGTTGATCTTGATCTTGTCACGTGACACCAAAATAATGTAGCCGAGTGAAGGCCACGCCCACTGCAAATCTCCCGAAGTGGTCAGCGCAAAGCAGAGAATAACTTTGGAAGTCGTGTTCAGAAGGTTCAAGAACTGGTAAGCGCTTTTCCATGAAGCCCATTTTAATAAAAAATGTTTAAAACAGCCTCACGGCTGTCGTCACCCTTAGCTCCTGCTAGTCTGGAGTTTAGTAAGCCATAATAACACATGAGGTGCATAGTACTTACTACAAATATATGTACTTTATACAGCAAAATGTTACAAAGTTCTTGTTCTGTAATTTTACAAAGTTTAGCTGTATATTGCAATGCATTTTGGGTCAAAAAACTATTACAGTAGTTGACTGCTTTTTTCCACAATAAATTACAGGCATATTTGCGCTTGACTGAAGGCTATATGATGCAGTAGTACAGTTTACTGTTGAATGCGTTGCATGAGAGGGTTAGTTTTACACTCGACCATTTGATGGGGGATTACAGTGTTATGGTGCGCGGTGTAGCTGTAGGGGGATGCCATCTTCCCAAATCTTAACACTTGTAGTCTCCCGATGCCAGCTTCCTAAGGGATATTTGCTGCTTTCTTGTAACCATGCCAGATTATTGAGGGTCGATAATAACTTCTACTTCCGTGTCATTTAATAGCGGTTAGGGCAACAGTTTGTTTATAAAAACAAACTTTATGTTGCCTTCGCGAAACGGCTTCATTAGGACGGCTCGGGACCCCTAAAAAAAACACACACCAAAAAAAAAAAAAAAAAAAAAAAAAAAAAAAAACACACACACACACACTTCATTGAGCAGACGCAGAATAAAAACTTTTGAAGCCGTGTTTACTAGGTTGAAGATGAGTGCGTTTTCCACGAGGCACACTGTATACAATCAAAAAGATTAATTAAAGCATTAACTTTACATTAACTTTAAAACATTACTCACTTAGTACTGTTACTTGGCTAAAACAAGTCGTGAAAATATCTGCTTGAGTGAGGGTACGAAAATATTTTCTGGAGAAAGAAAAACTTGAGTAGATATCTATCTTCATATTAAGAAATAAAACACACACACACACACACACTGTGTCTTTTCTCCTACTCCTTCATTTGATGTGGATGTGACTGGAATTACTTCAGCAACTGGTCTTCCTCAGGTAAAGGTAAAGAAGTGAACATAAACTCGTATTTATTTGCAATGAAATGACAAGTCATCGTCTGCCGATCAGATAACCTGCCACATTTGCACCAGGACAATGTTCCTAGTGAGTGGCCATCAAGTGGGATCAGAACATTCTGCATTAATATTATAGTCTGTTAATTACACCAATAATTAAAGATTGATTTTAAAAAATATGTTCTTTCTTTGTTGACTCCTTTGATAAATTATGATTTAGCAAACAAGTCAAATTAGGAGATGATGCTGTTTCATAATATAGTGCCTATTAAATACAGGTGTGTTCGCTTTTACCTCTGGGAGATCATCTGTGGTTAAAACATGATATCAGTCACATCAGTTTGTCTCTGTGTGTGCATAATCTGGCCCCTCTTCATCAGGCTAAACCACTGAGCATGCATAACAGACACTGCTCTCTGTCAGCTCAGCATCAGCACGGTTTTCTGATGGACTGACTTCACAACCAAAGCCCGCTGCACTGTGCGCTAAGTGACGGAATAGCTCCTTGCAGTCGATTGCGTGATGGGGTAGTCCATACCCCTTCAATTTGTTACAGGATTAATGCTGCATGCGCCATACTTGTTAATAGTTCAATCTTGTGTTTCAGCTGTTGACTTATTTCTCCACGTTTGATGTTTGCTTTTACATTGCACACACAGAAAATGACACAAAAACAGTGCCCGGAGTGCAAGGGCCAATATGCCAACTTGTCCGGGCACTTAAGACATGTGCATGGTGTCACGGACAGGGAGGAGAGGAGGCTGATGCTAGGCCTGGCATCAGGAAGGTCAGTGTATCCCACACACACACACACACACACACACACACACACACACACACACACACACACACACACACACACACACACACAGCTGATTACTGGTGCTGATGATGTCCTGGAAATGTGTAACAATATTGTGTGTGACAATATGGTGTGTGTGCAGATATGGAGGCCGACTGAGCTGCCCAGACGTGAAGTGCCAGGGTTTAACATTTTCGCGGTTGGACTGCCACCTGGGCAATGTGCACAACATGGCAGTAGGCTTTTGCTCTTTTTATAATGAACATATGGTATTTCTTTGCTTTCATTTCGGTGACCTGGTATACATTGATATTTGAGTGGTCCGTAAATTAAATATTTGTCAGATGCTGTGGATCAGCGTCTCAGCTTATGTTCTGTGTTCACAGAAGGAGGCGAAGACGGCGGTATTGCTGAGCCAGAGAAAGGTTGCGTTGAATGAAAGGCTACTAAAAATCAGAAAGGAAAAAAAAGAAATACGGCTGATTCAGCAATCACTGCTGTCCATCGGTGAGGAACTCCATGGTGAGTTTGAACTTCAAAATCCTTGCTGTAATGTTTGCTGTCACACTAATTCATACCTATTACTGAATACTTACCAGAGCGGATCTGCCTCTCATTCCAGCAGTGGCTCTAATAGCTGATTGTCTACTTACAGCTTCACAAGCTCAGTGTAACCTTGTCCGTACTGATTGGGTAACAGAGGTACATCTTTCCGGATCTGTGTCGTGCAGTGGTGAAAAGATGCATATGTATATACACAGTGTTGCCACAGTTACTTAGTCACTTAGTTACTTTGCAGATTACTTGATTTTAAAAGTAGTTTAGTTACTTTACAGATTACTTGATTTTAAAAGTAACGAAGTTAGATTACAAGTTACTTTATTAGTTACATGCAGCAGCTGCCGACAACACCCCAACAGCCTCAACATAAAAATGGTTTACTGTGAGGCAGCTCAGCGTTGCCAGTAGTAGGGATCTGGTTTATTATGGCACGAAAGTCAACCGTGTTTAAGGGCAGCATTTCCGCTACAACATAGGCCTACTGCCCGACCAACTTCTTCAACTCTCTCCCACTTACTGGTTTTGCACTGAAGTCCAGCTTTTGTTGTTTGGGTGGTGGGGGACCTCCTTCTCTCTGCTTCGCACCACCTGCTGGGACTTGCTCTGTAAGTTTGACTGCAGTGCTGCGACTCCAAATGTTTCTTCAAATGTGATGTAGTCGCCACCAGCACAGAGTGTACAACCAACCTTAATATTGCCGTCTTTAGCTGACACAAACTCTAAATAGTGACTGTATTTCCAGCTAGAAAACACGCATCTCTCTCCTCCCTACATTGTTGTTTACGTTTGTGTCGCTGCGTGGGACACGTGAACTGTCCACATGCTGAAAACGTGACTTGTCGCATACGTGACTTCACTCCCCAAGAGCAAGAAGAAAGCAAAAATATATATTTTTACTAAGGAAAATGACAAATAGTAACGCACAGTGACTTTAATCCGATTACTGGATTGGAAATAGTGCTTAGCGTTAGATTACTCGTTACTGATCATATTAGAGTAACGCGTTAGAAGTAACGCGTTACATGGCATCACTGTTTATACACACCTCCGTCTCTCAGAAGCTGGGAAATTGGAGGCAGGTCCTTCTCTGCATGGGGAAGCTGCCTCTGTAGCGGGTGGATCTTCACCAACACCACAACCACCTCAGCCTCAGGGAGCCGGGTCACCACCGACTGCTGGCTCTCCCTCACCTGCTGGCTGTCCGCCACCATACCCGAGTGAGGGCTGCAGCAGTCGGTTGGCTGAGGTTAACCCCCAGGATGATCTGGAACTGGTGAGCACAGGTGCACAGCAAAACTTTAACATCTCACAGTATGGGGCTCAACATCTCTTAGCTTTTATTTCTTCCTTGCAGCTGTTTTCATCTGGCCGATCCGAGTGGGATGACGACAGCGTTCCAGATTTTTCCTGGCTCTTTTAATATTGTGTTCTTTGTTTATATGTATATATATGTATATATTTGTTTGTATCTGTTTATATCTTTTTTTATATATAATTTATTTGTAGAGTTGTTTATGTAGGTAATTTAAAATATTTAATAAATGGTGTGTTTGTATGAAATGTATTGGTTCCTTTTTTCCGTGTTCTTATCCAAGGTAGGATAAAGTCAGTAGTAAAACACATAGTTTTTCTTTTTTAAACATACTATAATAATTTTGCCCGGATTTCTGAACGCTGAGTCCATGACGTCTTCGTAAGGATGTCCAATCAGTCTGGTTACGTCCTTTCCAGAGCATCCTCATCAAAACGTCTTCCTAATATGCTGCTTCAAGACGTATTCACAACATGTAGGCGGGCCTTCCAAAGGGGGATGTGACCTGCTCTGTCTTCATATAAATGGCCCCGCAACTCAACAAGCACAGTCCTGGAGGAGATTTGATGCTGAAGAGAGGAGGAGACACCGAAAACAACTTTTTCTCATTACACTTTGGATTTCTGGTGAGTATGTTTTAGAAATACAGACTTTGAATGTGTGTGAATTACTTTTGTTATTTAATGGCATATTATTCAATCTACTTGCTTTTTCTATTTTATGTATGTTATGTTCTCCTGCTGTTACAAGTCAATTTCCCCATGGTGGGATGAATAAAGTGTTATCTAATCTAACCTAATCTCTACTTGTTACAGTTTATATCCACAGAAAACAAACGAAAACAATGAAACCTTGCCCGTTGTGCAAAGTCAGCTCACAGTATAGATCCCAGCATCTCAGGGATGTGCACCGTGTGGACGATCACACAGAGCGCAGGCTCCTGCTGGGAATGGCTTCTGGAAGGTAAGTTAAATGGCACTCACACACAAACACAGGCTGCTGATTATTGTGCTTAAAATGTACGACTCTGTTTATTTAGATACGCAGGCCCACTAGGCTGCCCAGCCAGACCGTGCCACGGACGAAAATACATCCGTCTCGACCAGCATTTAACGTCTGTTCACAATATGACGGTATGCATCTTGCACTTTTGTAAAAACAAATGTTATTGTTTTGCTGTCATTTCAGAGCGGTGGGGTCCAGACCTGGTATCAATGAATTGAGTGGTCAATAATGTATTGTGTAATAATCATCACTGTCCCAACTAATGTTCTGTCTTCACAGAAAGAGGACATCAAATTGATCCTGGAGGAGTCGAGAAGGAAAGAAATAGCTTCACAGCTGTCTGCCGTAAGGGAAAAAAAACAACAAGCAGGTTCAGCCAGCCAGCGCCCCGCCCCAAAGAAGCACAAAAAAGACTTTGGTTTGTTGAGTAATAATGCATTATTATTCATTACTAAGCCTGCATGGCCCCGACATTTCAGTCATTGCTCTTTCTTCTTCTGTGGTTTACAGAGTACCTGATAGCGATGTTCAAAAAACGTAACTTCAAGAGGGATAAAACGCGCCAACTTAGGATTACTGTAGAAAACATCAGGCGTTTTGTACGACACATGTGGGGTGTGGGGAGCGCCCCGCCATCCCACCTCATGTTTTTATCAAAGACGGGGAAGATCATGAGGTAACTTTTGTTATTTAGATGTGGGCGTTATGGTTCGGTAACTGTCTACATCAGTGGGTCACTCATTCCTAAGCTTTTTTTTCTATTTTTTTAGGTGGATAGCGAAGCAGAAAATTAAGAGGCTGGCTCAAACGAGGGGGTACCTGGTGGACATCTTGAGATTCTTGGGTTTCCTGAGGAGGCAGGGCTTCTCACAGGTAACGGTGCACCGTCACACTGAAAAAAAAGCACCATATGACGGTTCAGTCTACAACGTGTGTTCCAGTTCCTCTGTGTATGACTGCATTTCTTCATCAGGTCCGTCTGTCTGCAGCAAAGATGGTGACCCTAAACAGGGTGCTGAAACAGGAGCTCTCCACCCTCCCACAGCAGCCCGGGACACACCACTTGGCGGATGGACCCCCACCCCACACGCAGCCACCCCCCACTACTTCAGAGTCGCCAACAACACCCCTTCCTGCTGGGTCACCTGTGCCACCTCCGCAACCCCAGACACACCCGCCAGTCCTGAATGAGGTCAGCCAAATGCAGCATACACCAGTTCCTGACGACCAGCTCTCCACCATCCCAAAGCAGCCCGGGACACACCACCTGGCGGAGGTTCAATCAAATGAGTTTGCCGGTGGACCCTCCACCACACAGGCCTCGGAGGATAGCACAGACGACGACTCGGACGACAGCGCGTCGGGATCGCCGGAGGGTGATGACCAGTCGGACTACAGCGCGTCTGAGACGTCCGATACCGATGAACAGTCCGAGGAAAGCACGTCTGAGGGCCGCAGCAGTTCAGCTGAGGAGGGAACAGATCAGGACGCCCAACTAGCGGTAATGATAGCATAACTTTGCATTTCAAAGTACTTGTCCTACCTTATATCCTACCTATGCCTACATATATTTCCGATCTGTCGTTGTGTTGTGTTTTATCTGAAGCACTTTGAGTTTCCCTGTGCTGAAATGTGCTACATCAGTAAACTTGCCCTGCCTTGCCTTATCCAATCCTCCTTTCTTGCAGCTTCAGAGTGGCGTTGCCATGGATTCTACAGAGACTGGTTCACCTCCTGACACACTCATCATATCAGAGGACTGGCCATTCTTACCACCTGTAGTCATTCAGCGTATTATTGAAGAGACGCTGAGTATGGACATGGCGATGCTTGGCGTGTTCAACAGAGTTTCGAAAACATTCCAGGAACTCGCAAAGCCATTCTGCCCCTCCATTTATATTAACGATAGTTTGGCGGGGGACCTCAACTTTCAGAAACACAGTCTGATACATATAAGTGTTGGAAAAATATATAAGACTGCAGGCAGTTCCAGTGGCCTTGCACTACGCCTCAAATCCCTTTCCAACAGAAGGAATTGGCTGAAGCGCCGCCTGGTGATGAGGCGGCGGCCATTTAGTAGGTTATCGCATTGAAGATGTCTCCCTAGCCTAGTGTTGTTAAGATCTGACAGACTGTAACCAAACTAAACACTCCTGATTGTTTGTGTGCTGTGTTTGATTTTTAGATGAATGGATTTTTTTTAATGGAGCGTATTTTTTGAAGCTGTGGTTTTTACTGTGTACTTGCTTTTGTATATGTATGTATATATATATATATATATATATATATATATATATAATATATATAACTGCTTTATATATGCATGTGTTTTCCTTTTCATGTTAATACTATGTATATTTGATATTGATTGAATTGTAGTGTGACTAGTCAAATATGTGTGTTGATTTTAATAAATGTTCTATCATGTTTGAATTCAATATTGCTTCCTTTTGTCTTTTTACTAGATATGGTTTATGTATTATTCTTAACATTGTGCCTATTGCTGAATTTAGCTCATGTGCTGCAGAATAATTTGTGAGCTTAGAATTGTAAGGTTCTATCTCCACTTTTGGCCAAAATTGAGTTTTTGACATAATCTGATCCCTTAGGTGTTTATTAATGCCTGTGTGGTGTTATTTTTGTAAAACAAAATATTTTCTTAGTTAGTTATTAATAAAATAAAAAGGTTCCATCTCACAAAATAGCTGGGATGTGAAGACTTTGATGCTCAATATCTCAGAACTACCCTAAACGGAGATAGAAACTTGTAACTCTAAGCTCACGACTTTTGGTCACTAGGTGGAGCCAAATGACCATCTTACAACATTTATCAACACTCCTTTTTATGTGCACCACCACACTAATTCTAGACACACGTTACTAGCCCTAACCTGCACATTCAGCTCTGTTTCATTATTTAATTATTGTAATTGAGGTGCTGAGACAAGGATATTGTGTCAACGATAATCTCACGAGAGCCAGGCGGCGCGCAGGTTTTGAGACGCAGGTAGCGCAGTTTTTTTATTTTTTTTTTTTTATTCATTTATTTATTTATACACACATACAGAACAATACCGACATATAAAGTTCAAAATACAAAGAACGAATAACATACAACATAACATCAGTGTACAGGGGTACAGCCCGCAGTCACAAGGCCTAAGTGGACAAGCTGGTAGGCAGAGAAATAAATACGTGCGAATAATAAAACCTTATTAATAAGTATTTGAAGTCACACACAACTCATATAGATCCAGAGTTCTCACGGCCTTAGCGTTTTTAATTGAATTCATGTCATTTCTAAACTCAGTCATAAAACCAGAACAGAATGCTGATCTAACAGCTGATGGGTTCCGAATCGACAACACGGTGACATATATATATATGAAATTTTTGTGAAATTTATATATGACATTTTTTTATTATTGATGTTGAATCGGAGGGATCTTAACTGCTACGTGTCTGATGCAAAGGCTCATTGTAATTGAGGTGCTGAGACAAAGGATATTGTGTATTCTTGTTGCTTTGTTTATTGTTTATTTGATAATAACGTTCACTGTGTTTGCTTGTCAAATGTTTGCACCAGCAGCCATTCCTTGTGACGTAGCTTATGTTGGCAATATTGTCTGATTGACAAGCAAGAAACGATAATCTCACGGAGCCAGGGCGGGGTTTGAGGCTTTTAGAGGTAGGTAGCGCAGTTTTTTATTTTTATTTTTTTTATTCATTTATTTATCTATTTATACGTATATACAGAACAATACCGACAGTACAGTTCAAAATACAAAGAACGAATAACATACAACATTACATCAGTGTACAGGGGTACAGCCGCAGTCACAAGGCCTAAGTGGACAAGCTGGTAGGCAGAGAAATAAATACGTGAATAATAAGACCTTATTAATAAGTATTTGAAGTCACACACAACTCATATAGATCCAGAGGTCTCACGGCCTTAGTGTTTGTCGAGAGGGAATTGCGTGTCATTTCTAAACTCAGTCATAAAACCAGAAAAGAATGCTGATCTAACAGCTGATGGGTTCCAACACGGGTGACGTTATACATGAACTTTTTCTTTTGTTATTGATGTTGAATGGGAGGGATCTACTGTTTGATGCAAAGGCTCATTGTTTACAGGTCACGTCTTGGTATTAGTATTATTATTATTATTATTATATATGTATATAATAAGTGCTGTCCGTTAAACGCGTTGTTAACGGTGTCAAGTTTTTTATCGCGTAATTAACTGGTAACGTTAGAAAAACTACAACACCACGCCGGATCTAGCTAGACGCGGAAAAAAAACAAAACAACGACACGCCTGCATAGTCTGTGCCATACTAGCCCGGCCAAGACTAACTAACGTTACTTTAAATTTCAAAGAAGAAGAAGAACGTTACGTTACAAATGGGAGTGCAGGTCGCAGAAATGGATGCCAATAACTTTGTGAATGGAAAGTTTACTTTTAAAGAGTTGTCGAGGGGGGGGGACGGTAGTTTCACGCATGATACAGCCTGTACTCCACGGAGAAGGCAGCCCAGCTGGAAGGCTGCAGAGTGTTTTAAACGCTGTGTCTCATAACCTGTGATCACTGGACGCCGGTGAGTAGGACGCTATTGAGGAGTTACTGCACACTATATTGACTGTTTGTCATCATACGGTTTCAGGACTGTGTTGTGTGACTGTTTTTGGAATTTGGGACATCCACCCCCATTTTCCGTCCAGGAGAATTGTTACATTACTTTTTCGGAAAAACAGGTGTTAGAATGTCCTGTGCGGCGGCAACCTGTATCGGCACCATTTTGTTTTGTTTGTACTGTATTAAGCAAAGAGTGTTAGTGTTACATCTCAGTTACGTACGTAGAACTTGGAGGAATTGTGCAAGAATGACCGATCCAAACGTTTCTGTTTGTTTGCGGTAAATAAAAAAAAAAATTAACAAATACAAATAGTTTATTTATTTAAAAGTCCAAAAAGTAACTTATTTTTCAATGACATTCCCAGACACACTGGTAAGAATTGCTTTCCGTTGTTAATATGTACTTAAAGACAATTCTGAAATGCAAAATAATAGAATGTTATTCATGTGATATAACATCGCGATGAATTGTGATTGACTATAGAAATTTGGAGATTAATTGTTGATTAAAAATGAAGAGCGTTTGACAGCATATATTTTTTTTTTTTTTTTTATATATATATGGTTTTATTTCAGAATGAAATCCTGCCTTTCGTTGGCTTGGGTTATGGTTAGGCCAAAAAGCACTTGGTTATGGTTAGATTAAAAAATCTTGGGTTAGGTTGTAGGTTAGAGCAACTTATCTTATTGCAAGAGGAGGGCTGTCCATGGTGCTGAAAATGGGTACTCACACACAGAGACACACACACACACCAACCATAGACACAGACACACACACAGAGACACACACACAGAGACACACACAGACACACGCACACACACACACACACACACACACACACACACACACACACAATTAAACAGACACATAATCAGATCTGTACACTTTATGAAAAATTTATTTTAACACTGCATTCAGTAATTAGTTCTAGCTGTTTTAAACTGTGGATTAACAGACATGTCTTCCACTTATTACAAAGACTAACAAAGTGTTTTCTTCTCTCTTTTCCCTCTTTTTATGGTTGTGCTGTTTAACTGTATCAGAGTAGATAACGATGTGATCCAAGTACACAAAACAGCCTTTGCCCTGTAGGTCTACTTCCATCAGCCGTTGGAAAGTAACCGGAGCATTTTTAAGTCCAAATGGCATTACCTTGAATGGTAGAGGCCACACCGAACCTGCCACTGAGGACTGAGGACTACTTCAAAGAGCTATGGGAGACTGCGCTAACTCCCTCCATCTCCCACTATTCCAGAAAATCTGTTTGAGTCCCCCCCACCCCCAGAGATTTCCACCAAAGACAGTGTTACTCCCTCCACTGTCCCTGTTACAACAGCTCCAGCTTGGCTTTCTCCAGCTCGGCTTTCAGAAATCTGGCACGGCCAAGTCTGTCAGATCCACTTATCCCGACCTTCTCAACAAGCTGCATTGCCAACTGGCAAAGACCAGCTCGGTTGAAGTGCCAGTGAGGAAGGAGCTTCCTGCAGGGGCCCAGCTCTCCCCAGACTGCAGCGGACCCCCTGCCCGCCCCACGGACTCTGCTGCAGCAGCAGCCCCAACAGCCAGACCAGCCCCTCCAGCATCAACTTTCCCCAGATTCCTCTGATCTGGCTGCAACCATGTGAGGGTCGCTGGACCCACAGCTGTTTGACCTCATCGCCGCCCACCAAAGTGCTGCCGCCTCCTCTTCCTCCTCCACCATTGCGCCCCTGATGGACACCACCCCGTCGCTGGGTTAGGGTTAGTATAACCATTTGATTTGTATAACCATTTTAAACCAGAAGGAATGCATGTTTCCGAGACACACACACACACACACAGACGTACACACACACACACTCACTCACTCACTCACTCACTCACTCACTCACTCACTCACTCACTCACTCACACTCACTCACTCACTCACACTCTCACACACACTCTCTCTCTCTCTCTCTCTCTCTCTCTCTCTCTCTGTCTCACACTCTCTCTCTCTCTCTCTCTCTCTCTCTCTCTCTCACTCACTCAACACTCACACACACACACAGAGACTAACAACGTGTGTTTCTCAATGTTTTCTAACAGGTGGTCTGAAATGCTTTTCCAGAAGAAGAACTGTCTTATGGAAGAGAGGAGGGGGGGGCTGTCCATGGTGCTGAAAATGGGTACTCACACACAGAGACACACACACACACACCAACCATAGACACAGACACACACACACAGAGACACACACACAGAGACACACACAACACACAGACACACGCACACACACACAGAGACACACACAGACATACAAACAGAGACACACACATACACACAGACACACACAAAGTGACACACAGAGAGAGAGAGAGAGACACACATACACAAAGAGACACACACACACACACACACACACACACACACTTTGAATCTAGCTGTTGCATTCCGTTTTACCCTTGGGGTGACAGCTTTACAATGTCGGCCAACACACAGTTGAGGATCATCAACATTTTCACACTTTGAAACTAGCTGTTGGATTCCGTAGCGAATGCGGCATATATGCTGCCAGCGGAACAGCATCCAACAGATTATTTCAAAGTGTCAGGAACTACTCGTGAAGCGATTGCTAATACATTGAATCGGCTTTACAATGAAACACATTTTCACACTTTGAAACTAGCTGTTGGATTGTGGGAATGACGGCATATATGCTGCCAGCGGAACAGCATCCAACAGATTATTTCAAAGTGTCAGAAATACTCATTGCGCGAAGCTGGCTTTACAATGCCAGAATGGCTAGACACACACACACCATGTGGTTCCAGTCTCGTCCAAATCTGGCCACCAGCTGGCTCCAATCGCAGTGACGTATCTTGCTAATTTCACCGCGTCGCGCGTACTGCACCGATACATGGCATTTGCTTCAGTTAAACCGTTACGCCTCGCCGTATGAAAAAACAACACTTTGGTTCTTTTTATCATGAAAGAACAGCAAGTTTATTGTGAAGGTTCAAAACACCAAAGGACCCTACCTGTATGTGTGGGCTGTTACCATTGCAGAGATTGTTACCCGTACCAACATCCCATTTCATCCATTATCCCTAACCTTAACCATTCTAGCACAGTGGTGCGTAAGCACAACTGTCATTATTTGCAATGCTGGCTTCACAGTGCCAACCACCTGCTAGGAGATGCCAGACTAGCACCCACAGGTGAGGGCTGTTACCCCCCAACCCCCTTACCTAAACTTAACCATTCTAGCACAGTGGTGCCTAAACCCAACTGTCGTTATTTGCAAAGCGGCCTTACAAGGCCGGCTTGGATAGGTGGCATTCGCGAAGCCGACTTTACAAGGCCCACCCAGGGGGGCCACCCATCGCCACAGAAGGGGCTAACCTCCCGGGCATACATTCAGGAAAAGGGCCCACCTCAGCGCACCTTGACCTCGGTTCGGTCCGGGAACCCATATTCGCTATGGCCACACTTAACCCGACACGAAATATTTTCGTGCCCTGGTATACCATTTCAATATTGGCGGGGCGGCTTTGCAATGGCGAAGTGAAATTGCTAGGCCGGCTTTACAATGGCGAGTAGAATTGCTGGCCCGGCTTTACAATGGCGAAATTAAGGGAAATTGCTAGGCCGGCTTTACAATGGCGAAGTGAAAATGCGAGGCCGGCTTTACAATGGCGGTGAAGTGCGAGGGCGCTTAAATGGCGTGAAATTGCGAGGCCGGCTTTACAATGGAAGTGAAATTGCGAGGCCGGCTTTACAGTAACAAAGTGAATTGCGGGCGGCCAACACACTTTTGAGGATCATCACTTGATGATGCGTGGCTATCACCCCTTACCTAGTTCCCAGGTTGACGGTACATTTTCAAAGTGTCAAAACACACTCCTTGCGAAGCCGGCATTTGCTAGATGACATTGCCCAATCCGGCTTTACAATGAAACACATTTTCACACTTTGAAACTAGCTGTTGGATTCGTAGCGAACGGCATATATGCTGCCAGCGGAACAGCACCAACAATTATTAAAGTGAGAAACACACTCTTGAAGCGGCATTGCTAGATGACATTAACGGCTTACAATGAAAAATTTACATAAATAGTGTTGATTCGTAGCGAATGCGGCATATATGCTGCCAGCGGACAGCATCAACAGATTATTTCAAAGTGTAGAAACACTCTTGCGAAGCCGGCATTGCTAGATGACATTGCGAATCGCTTTACAATGAACACATTTTCACACTTTGAAACTAGCTGTTGGAATAGCGAATGATATATTGAATGGAACACACAACAGATTATCAAGTGAGAAACACTCCTTGCGGCCGGCATTGCTAGATGACATTGCGAATCCGGCTTTACAATGAAACACATTTTCACACTTTGAAACTAGCTGTTGCATTCCGTAGCGAATGCGGCATATATGCTGCCAGCGGAACAGCATCCAACAGATTATTTCAAAGTGTCAGAAACACACTCCTTGCGAAGCCGGCATTGCTAGATGACATTGCGAATCCGGCTTTACAATGAAACACATTTTCACACTTTGAAACTAGCTGTTGGATTCCGTAGCGAATGCGGCATATATGCTGCCAGCGGAACAGCATCCAACAGATTATTTCAAAGTGTCAGAAACACACTCATTGCAAAGCTGGCTTTACAATGCCAGAATGGCTAGACACACACACACCATGTGGTTCCGTCTCGCTCAATTTTAAATGTGGCACCAGCTGGCGCTCAATCGCATTGACGTATCTTGCTAATTTCACCGCGTGCGGTGTACGTACCGATACATGGCATTTGCTTCAGTTAAACCGTTACGCTTTCGCCCGTATGAAAAAACAACACTTTGGTTCTTTTTATCATGAAAGAACAGCAAGTTTATTGTGAAGGTTAGAAACACCAAAGGACCCTACCTGTATGTGTGGGCTGTTACCATTGCAGAGATTGTTACCCGTACCAACATCCCATTTCATCCCTTATCTCCTTAACCATAATTCTAGCACAGTGGTGCGTAAGCACAACTGTCATTATTTGCAACGCTTCACAGTGCCAACCACCTGCTAGGAGATGCCAGACTAGCACCCACAGGTGAGGGCTGTTACCCCCCAACCCCCTTACCTAAACTTAACCATTCTAGCACAGTGGTGCCTAAACCCAACTGTCGTTATTTGCAAAGCGGCCTTACAATGCCGGCTTGGATAGGTGGCATTGCGAAGCCGACTTTACAAGGCCCACCCAGGGGGAGCCACCCATCGGCCCACAGAAAGGGGCTAACCTCCCCGGGTATACATTCAGGAAAAAGGGCCCACCTCAGCGCACCTTGACCTCCGGTCGGTCCCGGGAACCCACACTTAAGCCCCCCCGCTATGGCCACACTTAACCCGGCACGAAATATTTTCGTGCCCCTGGTATACCATTTCAATATTGCGAGGCCGGCTTTGCAATGGCGAAGTGAAATTGCGAGGCCGGCTTTACAATGGCGAAGTGAAATTGCTAGGCCGGCTTTACAATGGCGAAGTGAAATTGCTAGGCCGGCTTTACAATGGAGAGTGAAATTGCGAGGCCGGCTTTACAATGGCGAAGTGAATTGCGAGGCCGGCTTTACAATGGCCAGAGTGAATTGCGAGGCCGGCTTTACAATGGCGGAAGTGAATTGCGAGGCCGGCTTTACAATGGCAAAGTAAGAATAATAAATTTATTTTTAACTAAAAATTAACAATTAATAAAAATTTAAAAAGATAAAGTATATAATTAGAAAAAACCTTGACCAACATATAATTGACATTTAATATAGGCCGGCTTTGCAATGGCGAAGTGAAATTGCTAGGCCGGCTTTACAATGGCGAAGTGAAATTGCTAGGCCGGCTTTACAATGGCGAAGTGAAATTGCTAGGCCGGCTTTACAATGGAGAAGCGAAATTGCGAGGCCGGCTTTACAATGGCGAAGCGACATTGCGAGGCCGGCTTTACAATGGCGAAGCAAAATTGCGAGGCCGGCTTTACAATGGCAAAGCGACATTGCGAGGCCGGCTTTACAATGGCGACGTGAAATTGCGAGGCCGGCTTTACAATGGCAAAGTGAAATTGCGAGGCCGGCCAACACACGTTTGAGGATCATCACTTGATGATCGTGGCTATCACCCCCTTACCTAGTTCCCAGGTTGACGTACATTTTCAAAGTGTCAAAAACACACTCCTTGCGAAGCCGGCATTGCTAGATGACATTGCGAATCCGGCTTTACAATGAAACACATTTTCACACTTTGAAACTAGCTGTTGGATTCCGTAGCGAATGCGGCATATATGCTGCCAGCGGAACAGCATCCAACAGATTATTTCAAAGTGTCAGAAACACACTCCTTGCGAAGCCGGCATTGCTAGATGACATTGCGAATCCGGCTTTACAATGAAACACATTTTCACACTTTGAAACTAGCTGTTGGATTCCGTAGCGAACAAAAATATGCTGCCAGCGGAACAGCATCAACAGATTATTTCAAAGTGTCAAAACTACTCCTTCGCGAAGCCGGCATTGCTAGATGACATTGCGAATCCGGCTTTACAATGAAACACATTTTCACACTTTGAAACTAGCTGTTGGATTCCGTAGCGAATGCGGCATATATGCTGCCAGCGGAACAGCATCCAACAGATTATTTCAAAGTGTCAGAAACACACTCATTGCAAAGCTGGCTTTACAATGCCAGAATGGCTAGACACACACACACCATGTGGTTCCAGTCTCGTCCAAATCTGGACGAGCATGCACCGATACATGGCATTTGCTTCAGTTAAACCCTTACGCCTCGCCGTATGAAAAAACAACACTTTGGTTCTTTTTATCATGAAAGAACAGCAAGTTTATTGTGAAGGTTAGAAACACCAAAGGACCCTACCTGTATGTGTGGGCTGTTACCATTGCAGAGATTGTTACCCGTACCAACATCCCATTTCATCCCTTATCCCTAACCTTAACCATTCTAGCACAGTGGTGCGTAAGCACAACTGTCATTATTTACAGTGCCAACCACCTGCTAGGAGATGCCAGACTAGCACCCACAGGTGAGGGCTCTTTTTTTACCCCACAACCCCTAAACCCCTTACCTAAACTTAACCATTCTAGCACAGTGGTGCCTAAACCCAACTGTCGTTATTTGCAAAGCTGGCCTTACAAGGCCGGCTTGGATAGGTGGCATTCGCGGCCGACTTTACAAGGCCCACCCAGGGGAGCCACCCATCGGCCCACAGAAAGGGGCTAACCTCCCGGGTATACATTCAGGAAAAGGGCCCACCTCGGCGCACCTTGACCTCGGGTCGAATCCGGAACATCGCTATGATAAGGTAGAAAATATAGGCCCGGCTTTACAATGGCGAAGTGAAATTGCGAGGCCGGCTTTACAATGGCGAAGTGAAATTGCTAGGCCGGCTTTACAATGCGTGAAGTGGAAATTGCTAGGCCGGCTTTACAATGGCGAAAGTGAAATTGCGAGGCCGGCTTTACAATGGCGAGGTAGGAATTGCGAGGCCGGCTTTACAATGTGAGAGGTGAAATTGCGAGGCCGGCTTTACAATGGCCTAAGTGAAATTGCGAGGCCGGCTTTACAATGGCGAAGTGAAATTGCGAGGCCGGCTTTACAATGGCAAAGTGAAATTGCGAGGCCGGCCAACACACGTTTGAGGATCATCACTTGATGATCGTGGCTATCACCCCCTTACCTAGTTCCCAGGTTGACGTACATTTTCAAAGTGTCAAAAACACACTCCTTTCGAAGCCGGCATTGCTAGATGACATTGCGAATCCGGCTTTACAATGAAACACATTTTCACACTTTGAAACTAGCTGTTGGATTCCGTAGCAAATGCGGCATATATGCTGCCAGCGGAACAGCATCCAACAGATTATTTCAAAGTGTCAGAACACACTTCCTTGAAGCCGGCATTTGCTAAATGACATTCGCAAAAACCGGCTTTACAATGAAACACATTTTCACACTTTGAAACTAGCTGTTAGATTCAGACAATAGCGAATCACAAGACATATATACTGACAGCAGAACAGCATACACACAGAAATTATTTCAAAGTGTTTTCAAAAACACAGTTGCAGCTTCTTGCAGAGGGACGTGAAGAGGGGGGCTGTTCATGTTGCTGAAACAGGGTAACATGAACAAACACAGAGAGACACACACAGAGACACACACACTCTCACACACACACACACAACACACACAAACAAGAGAGACACACACAGATGGACAACAATATAGTAAAACAGGTACACACAGAGGACACACACACACACACACACACACACACACACACACACACACACACACACACACACACACACAACGGAGACTAAGTGTGTTTCTCTGTGTTCCCTTACAGAGGTGGTCTTCTCCAGAAGAAGCACCTGGCCATGCTGTATGCAGAGGGACGTGAAGAGAGGGGGGGCTGTCCATGTTGCTGAAACAGGGTACGCACACAGACACACAGACAGACAGACAGACAGACGCACACACAGACACACACACACACACACACACACACACACAGAGACACACTCACTCTCTCTGTCACACATACTCTCACACAGACACTCAGAGACACACAGACACACACTCTCACACACACAGAGACACACACACACAGAGAGACACACACACACACACACACACACAAACACACACACACACAAACACACACACGGAGACTAAGTGTGTTTCTCTGTGTTCCCTTACAGAGGTGGTCTTCTCCAGAAGAAGCACCTGGCCATGCTTGATGCAGAGGGACGTGAAGAGAGGGGGCTGTCCATGTTGCTGAAACAGAACGCATACACAGACAGCAACACACACACACACACACACACACACACACACACACACACACACACACACACACACACAGAGACACCGGTAATGCATTTCTTATCTGGCTATAATGTGCGAGTTTTAACATGATTTGATTGAATTGTATTCCCCATTTTCTGATGCAGAGCATCAGCTACTCTTCCTGGGGTCCACTCAAAACATGAAACATTACATTTTCAGACAAAACTAAACTATAAAAAATTTGACCTTTTCAGTCAAAAAAAAAGTCTTAATATTAAAAGCAGTATATTTAGTATTCTTTCATTGCCTATGTACATGTACAAACTTCTCTCCAGGTCTTAGTAATATATAATAGTTTCACAATAAATGCCTCCAGCACTGCACGCTGAATGGTGTTTTTTGCCCCCATCGGCCCCTTCCATGCAGCGCTGCGACCGTTGACTTCAAGGCACCTGCGTTTTAACCCAAACCTAACCATAACCAAGTCTGTCATGATGCATTGTTATCGACTGCTTTTTTTCAGACTTTGCTATTTTTTGTAAGTTTCCCTCTATGTGCTGTTTATTAACTTAAATATCTACTGACGACTAATTATGATATTGTAATTTGATACATTATATTGGTCAATGCTTGGCTAGACACCTAAATATGGACATGCAAAGAGCCCCGTTTTCATGCATGAATAACAGTGTGTGTTTTAAGGAGATTAATGCACGTAAAAAGCAGCATAATACTACAGATTGATGCACGTAAAAAAATAGCATAGCAGTACAGTAAACAATCAGGCAGTACAGTTGTACGGTACAGAATTTCTTTTCTTCCTTCCTAACCTATTCCCAAAGGTGGCTGAGCAAGGTCCAATGGCAATGGCAATGCGGCTACGAAATCAGCTCCTGTCCATCTACAAACTGGACCCACTAAGAAACAAGGAGGAGGTGAAGTTGAAGATCAAGGACCTGAACGAACACATCGTGTGCCACCTTTGTGCGGGTGATGCCAAAACTATTCCAGAGTGTTTGTGTGAGGACCAGGTCATAAAGTAAGTTATATTGTTTAGTTAATAGGAAAAGCCACCACCCATATATATTATTTATTTCATTTAATTTAATTGCACTATAACAGTTCATGTTCATTAAAATGTGCATTGCTTTATGTTGTTAAATGAGTCACTGTTCTTCCTGCACTCAGGCATTGTAGTAGAAACATGTTGTTGCTCCCTTCTGCCACAAGAGGGAGTATACCCTTAAGTGAGCGCTTCTGTCAGGAGTAAACAGAGTCAAAGCATGTACATTGTATAGTAGTGCTAAGAGCAAACGCTGGACAGAAATGTGTTGACAATGTACCAATGTCTGTGTATTTTGCAGGTAAGAAAACATAAAATGGTTAATAAGCAGATGTGTAGCATGTTGTCAGGAGATTGTAGTGATGGTGGGAAAGTTGGCCTATATTCCGACTGTGTATGTTGAAGTGACACGTAACTTTTGTTGTTAGCCATGTAAATGTAGCAGCTAGGCTAACTTTTTCTGGGACCCAGTGTTGCTATATTTTCTGTGTGTTTGAAATGCTTTTGCCCAACTGTGAATACAGTCATGATGAAATCGAGAGCCACAGTAATAGTTTGAGTAATATGTATTTGTTAGTTAGTTAGTTGGAAGCAGGTTTTGGTTAACTGTCAGGAGCAAACAGAGTCAAAGCACATATTGTAGTGCTAAGAGCAAATGCTGGACAGAAATGTGTTGACAATGTACCAATGTATGTGCTAACTTCCTCCATCTCCACTATTCCCACAGTGAACAATGGTACTGAAGCATGGAGACCACATGGAAATATGGAAATGCTGCTCATTTGCGATGATGTCCTGGCCCAGGAGTCTGATAAAACTCTTTTTGAGTTCCCACACGAGATTTCCACCAGAGATGGTGTTACTCCCCCGGCCTTCACTGTCCCTGTTACAATCGCAGCAAATTCCTGCCAAACTGCAGGAACAGTACCTTTAAAAACAGGAGCGAGCTAAAAGTGAAGATTCACATGTCGAACCCCGCTCAGACGCAGCGCGAGGACAAGCACATGTTTTCCGAATTCCCCCAGCCGCTGCCAGTTTGTGGCAACATCAAAATGGAAAGAGGGCAGCGATGTCTTTGTGCAGGACTCCAGTAACAACGGGACGTTTGTGGACGGTATCCTGATCGATAAAGACAGGAAGCTGACCACACGACGGCGTGCTCACTCTGGATGAACAACGCAACAAAGTTTTGTCTTCATTGACCTGATGTCAACTGATCAGTACAGTTTACCCAGAGAGCTTCAGGGGAATGTTTGCCATGAAAATAATCAACAAGAAGAACTTTCAATCTAAAGGGACAGTGACAAGAAACGCACAGACTGAGATTGAGATTCTGCAGAGAATCGACCATCCGTGTCTCATAAAAATGGAGGACTTCTATCAGACGGAGGACAGTTAATACATTGTGTTGGAGCTGATGGAGGGAGAAGAGTAATGTCTCAGCAGCACACACACACACACACGGAGACTAAGTGTGTTTCTCTGTGTTCCCTTACAGAGGTGGTCTTCTCCAGAAGAAGCACCTGGCCATGCTTGATGCAGAGGGACGTGAAGAGAGGGGGGGCTGTCCATGTTGCTGAAACAGGGTACGCACACAGACAGACAGACGCACACACAGACACACACACACACACACACACACACACACACACAGAGACACACTCACTCTCTCTATCACACATAAACTCATACAAACACACACAGAGACACACACAGAGACTAACAACGTGTGTTTCTCAATGTTTTCTAACAGGTGGTCTGAAATGCTTTTCCAGAAGAAGGAACAGGCCACGTCTGATGCAGAGGGAAGTCGCTCGCTAATGGAAGAGAGGAGGGGGGGCTGTCCATGGTGCTGAAACTGGGTACTCACACACAGAGACACACACACACACACACACTCTCTGTCTGTCTCTCTCTCTCTCTCTCTCTCTCTCTCTCACACACACACAAACGCACACACACACACACACACACACACACACACACAGAGACACACAATCACACACACAAAGACACAGACACACACAGACACACACACTCACACACTCTCACACACAGAGACACACAGAGACACACACACACTCACACACAGACACACACACTCTCACACACACAGAGACACACAGAGACACACACGGAGACACACACACACACACAGTCTCACACACTCTCACACACACAGAGCCACTCACACACACAGAGCCACTCACACACACACACAGAGACACACACACAGAGACACACACACAACACATTTAATATTGTGTCCTTTGTTTATATGTATATATATGTATATATTTGTTTGTATCTGTTTATATCTTTTTTTATATTTATTTTATTTGTAGAGTGTTTGTATGAAATGTATTGGTTCCTTTTTTCCGTGTTCTTATCCAAGGTAGGATAAAGTCAGTAGTCCGGATTTCTGAACGCTGAGTCCATGACGTCTTTGTAATCAGTCTGGTTACGTCCTTTCCAGAGAGCATCCTCATCAAAACATCTTCCCTAATATGCTGCTTCAAGACGTATTCACAACCTGTAGGCGGGCCTTCCAAAGGGGGATGTGAGCTGCTCTGTCTTCATATAAATTGCCCTGCAACTCAACAAGCACAGTCCTGGAGGAGTTTCGATGCGGAAGATACAAGAGGCAGCACTGTAAACAACTTTTTTTTTTTTATATTCAATCTACAGCAGAAGAAAGCTTAGCAGACGGACCAGAATCTGTTGGATGTTGCCGCAGTGGACCGAGGGCAGTGACAAAAAGGGCTTCTACAGTCAAAAATGTAAGTTCTAATATGCTGCTTATAGAACAGACTGGCTGAACATCTCCATTAATGCAAAGAGAGACCCCCCTTTTGCTATTTCCACTCTGTTCTGACCTGTATATAACTGTTTCTCCTCAAGGGAATCTGCCAGAGTTTGGAGGAACCCACTCTGCTGCCTGATCTGCAAGACTTCCCAGGACCAGCTCCCCACCCACCTGGCCCGGGTCTGCATGAAGGACTGTACCCCAGAGGAGCGCAATGCCGAGTTACAGCGAGCCAAGGAGTCCCAGCTGCAGTGGGCAAGGAAAGCTCGCATTTGGGATTACGCCGATTTATCTGCCATAGTGCAGGACGACCCAACCTGCAGGACGCTGACAAAGACGTTGCTGCAACGTGGGTTTCTGGTCACCAACGTGCCGCTGCCCGCTGCAACGGCAACGAGTGGCTCGGCCGAGGAACCGGGGACCAGTTCTACAAGGCAGTCCCTCTCCTCCACTGGAAAGTGCAGCCTGCTGAATAGCTTCAAGGCCACCGCTGACGACACCTGTTGCAGGCTCCAGCGGGGTGAGACCGTGGATGAGGGTAGGTTGGCAGACCTGAGGAACTTCTGCATCGCATTCTTGGTGCTGAAGCTGCGGAAGACAACCCGGCAGGTCAGGGAGCTGACCGTGCACGAGTGGTTTGGGCGAGCAAGGGTCAACCAGGGTGCGGTTGTAAAAATGACTGCCGCCCGTGGAGTAGAGGACAGCTTTACCCTGACATTGCAACAAGAAGCCTGGTTCAGCTGTTACATGGACAGCATCCGGTCAGTCTACCTGAAGAGCCAAGCAGTCGCAGGATCCGACCAGGACAGGTTTTTCTTGGGGAAGAACGGCATGCCCCTGACCCATGCCACCACAGTGATCGATCGTTTCTGCAGAAGGCATGGACCGCTGGAGGATGAGGGGAGCATGTCCACTGTCGTGTCTGCAAAACGCAAAGCCAGCATGACATGGGACAATTTTCTGGAGGAGTTCCCTATGACTTTGCATGGCGTTCCTCCCTCTCAGGAGGAGTCAAAAGCGAAGGGATATGAAGGGGGGCGTGTCTTCTACCACAAGTGGAGGGACATGCAGAGGAAACTCAGGATGGATTACATCCTTATGGACTACCCACATCAAAAGCCTTCACAAGCAAGGGTGAGGTACCAGCTGCAAAGGGAAGGATGGACTTCCAATGCCCCCAAGGTGGATGAAATCTTGGCATGCTGGAAAAGTGAGGGGGGGTCTGTCCTCGCGGACCCAAACATAATGCAGTCAGTCCTGGACCAGAAGTGGAAGGGCCTGGCCATCATAGACCTGGGACCACCAAAGGGAAAGGGCGTGGTGGCAACTATGCCGTTCCAGGCTGGAGATGTAGTCTGCGACTATCACGGGGAGCTGGTCACAGAGGCAGAAGGAAGGCAAAGGCAGAGTCACGTACCAGATGGTACTGACATGTACTTTTTCTACTTTAGAAGCCACAGTGGTGCCAGGATGTGCCTGGATGCACAGAAATTCCCCTGCTTCTGCCACCCCAGCATTGACACTTATGGCAGGAGGATGAATCACTCAAGCAAGAACTTTAATGTCAAGCCAGTGCGCTTAGCGTTGCCTTTTTCTGGAGGACTCAGGGACAGCATGATCTTTGTTGCCACTAGAAATGTGACTGTAAAAGAGGAGCTCACATGGGACTATGGTGTCAGACAATCGTCTTTTGGAGGAGAGGGCCGGAATCTGGAATGGCTGAACGAGTAGTAGCCTAGATGGATAAAAAGCTTGTAACATTTTTATCCTTTTACTGTAAGGCAGAGTGATTTTCTATTTTGTTTATGGAGCGTTTTTTGAAGCTGTGGTTTTTAAACGTGTACTGTATTGGTTTATATATATATATATATATTTTCCTTTTTCATGTTAATATTATGGATATTTTATATTTATTTCATTGTAGTGTGATTGATTGTGTGCTGTGATTGATTTTTAAATGAATGGAATTTTTTTTATGGAGCGTATTTTTGAAGCTGTGGTTTTTACCGTGTACTTGTTTATGTGTGTGTGTGTGTGTGTGTGTGTGTGTGTATGTATATATATATATATATATATATATATATATATATATATATATATATATATATATATATATATATATATATATAACTGGTTTATAAATGCATGTGTTTTCCTTTTTCATGTTAATACTATGTATATTTGATATTGATTTAATTGTAGTGTGACTAGTCAAATATGTGTGTTGAATTGAAAATAAATGTTCTATTATGTTTGAATCCAATATTGCTTCCTTTTGTCTTTTTACTAGATATGGTTTATGTATTATTCTTAACATTGTGCCTATTGCTGAATTTAGCACATGTGCTGCAGAATACTTTGTGAGCTTAGAATTATAAGGTTCTATCTCCACTTTTGGCCGAAATTGAGTTTTTGACATACTCTGATCCCTTAGGTGTTTATTAATGCCTGTGTGGTGTTATTTTTGTAAAAAAAAAATAGTTTCTTAGTTAGTTATTAATAAAATAAAAAGGTTCCATCTCACAAAATAGCTTTTATTTATTTATTTATTTTTATTAAATTTATTTATACATACATACAGAACAATACCGACAGATACAGTTCAAAATACAAAGAACGAATAACATACAACAATACATCAGTGTACAGGGGTACAGCCGCAGTCACAAGGCCTAAGTGGACAAGCTGGTAGGCAGAGAAATAAATACGTAGAATAATAAAACCTTATTAATAAGTATTTGAAGTCACACACAACTCATACAGATCCAGAGTTCTCACGGCCTTAGTGTTTTTCGAGTAGGAATTTGTGTCATTTCTAAACTCAGTCATAAAACCAGAAAAGAATGCTGATCTAACAGCTGATGGGTTCCGAATCGACAACAGGGTGACGTTATATATGAACTTTTTTTTATTATTGATGTTGAATCGGAGGGATCTTAACTGCTACGTGTCTGATGCAAAGGCTCATTTTTTACAGGACACATGTTGTGTCACTTAAGATCCGCGTCGCTGACCCCCCAAACGTCACGTTGGTTAATGAAGGTTTCACTCACAGGCTGACCTGCAGAAACTGCAGTCCTTTCAAATCAAATCTGCCTTCAATCCTCACTTCCCATGGTACACAAATTAATTGAGTTGAATGCGTTATTAACGGTGTCAATTTTTTTATCGTGAGATTAACGTTCTTTTTTGCCTAGCAAACTTTGTATATATATATATATATATATATATATATATATATATATATATATATATATATATATATATACATAGGGTTTTATTTCAGAATGAAATCCTGCCTTTCGTTGGAATCTAGAAAGAGGCTGGTCGCTGCCACTTTATAACGTTAATCACTCCCCCCTGACCCTCCCTTCTAGCGATATCAAGTTTGATACATCTGGTTATCCATCCCTTTACCCTAATCCTAATCCTAGTGACAACCTACCATGTGCCGGGTGTCCGGAACTCAACATTGGATTTTTTTTAAACCGTGACATAGTACAGTGGTATGGTTTCACTTTCATGAATTCAAAGGATTTTATTGTCAAGGGTTCTCCTCTCCTCTTCTGGAAATACCTTTGTTGTGGAGGGCAGACGGGAAATGGTTGTAATTGTGCTGATAATTTTACAAGATAACACTCATTGATGCGTCCGTCTCAAATGTTCACAGAGACACACACACATAGAGACAGAGAGAGACACACAAAAAACAGAGAGACACACACACACACACAGACAGAGACACAAAGACACACACCCATAGACAGATACACGCAAACAACACACACAGACAAGAGACAAAAAAACACACAGACACACAGACAGACACAAACACACACACATAAGAGAAACACACACAGACACATAGACACACACACACACACAACACACACACACAGAGACACATAGACAGACACACACAGACACAGAGAGACAAAAGACAAACTTTCCTGTAGCGACTTTACCACGGCAGCAAAATAACAGCTGTTGTTGATGTGTTTTTCTTTGCTTTCTTCTGTGCGGGCGCCGTTACAAAAATGCCGTTCTCCAAAGGTAATGTGGTCTTCGGGGGGCGATCGGCACCAAGCTCTGGCGTCCGATTCCCAGACCTTCCTCTGCGAGTGTCACCCTGGCAAACAACTTTGGAAGGCGCTGGACCACTCAGGCACGGCTTTCAATGTGAAGCCTGTGGTCTTCCAGTTGAACTGGATTCCATCCCAAATTCGACTCAGTTATATATTGTCCAGTACAATGTGGAGACCGCTCATTATTAAACTGTTGTATGTGCCCCAGAAGTATAAGCGTTATATGTTTCTGAAATGGTGTATAATTAGCATATATTATACATACATATATATATATATATATAACATAACAGATGTCACCTTTAACCCTTAAAAACCCTAAGCCATTATTTACAAGAGGGGGGGGGGAACAAACACCTAATCCCAAGTGTAAATATGCACGGTTCTCACAATAACACACAATCCACTTGATTGAATTTTTATTTATTTTTATTTTTATTATTTTATTTTTTCCTTCCTCCTCGTCTTCTTCTCCACCAACATCTCTTAGCTAATAACGACAAAAGAAGACAGCATGTCCTGATGTAGCATCTGTTGATTTTCTCACATTCATTTCTCCTTCTCTGTTAAAAGCTCATTAATGAGAATGCAAACAGTAGAGGATGATAGGAAACACACATCATACTTTTAACAATTGATTTTTGAAGAATTAGTATGTATTTGAAGTAGCAGTGCTCCACGAGTTGATGTTTTGCAAACTGTCTATGTTTTTGGTGTTTTTCCATGTTGCGTTACTGTCCAAATTTCTAGATAATACATGGACTTACAGTATCTGGTGCAACACTGCTGCCCAGAGATCCTGGAGGATCCTTGTCCACGGCTTCCAGGCAATCGTTTATCATCTTCAGGACTTCAAAGATCCACTTTTCTCGCTACCTAATCGAAACACACATCTTCACTGGGGGCCCCGAGTCCGCTCCATTTTTCTCTTGGTTTCTTGGTGACAAAAAATTTTTTTAGGAGAAAGCATCACAAGATTTAATACAAATACTGTGTGACCCGTAATTGTTTTTATTTAAGTACAAAGGTACTTATACTTTACTTGTGTAGCCTGGCGAAATTAAAACAGCACAGGACACTAATATCTTTTTGTGGTCTTTATTCTGAACTTATAAAAAAAATGGTGCTCAGATAGATTGTTAGAATTATTTTTTTTAATTTTTATTATTTAATTTTTTAAATTTACTATTAAAGATAGAGCTTTAATATAAGCTCCTTGCATAAACAAAACCAGTACAGACCAAAATACTGCAACAGTATTAAAAGTTGTACACTATGTGTTTCTCAATACTTAAACTTTAGAGTGCAAAAATAAATACAGTCACCCCTCTTGTACAGATCCGTATCAGATACAAAAAATTGTTCTCAGTCATGGCGGCTAAATCTGGACAATGTCTTCATACATTGTCTGCTAATCCAGTGAAACACAAACAAATCAATCTACATCTCTTAATGTGTAGGCAATAAATACAATAATTGTTTATACAATGATATCGTATGCCAACAATCAAAAATATCTGTATATTTACCCTTAATAGTCCGACAAAGCAAATACCTGCGTGTTCCGTTAAAGTCCATGTGTCTTTTCCTGCCCACAGAGTTTTCCCAGCATCCCTTGCCCCACAGGTGATATCGAAAATCTGACAGTGCCATCTGGTGGCGTTAATACGTATGCACATTTTTTCACCTGGCTACATTTGGGTCTTCTTTTAATGTCACTTTCTACGTCCACTCCACTACATTTCATAGATAAATATTGTACTTCTGTGTGTGTGTGTGTGTGTGTGTGTGTGTGTGTGTGTGTGTGTGTGTGTGTGTGTGTGTGTGTGTGTGTGTGTGTTGTGTGTGTGTGTGTTTGTGTGCGCGTGTTTATACCTGCAAACTATGTTTCTACTATATGTGTTTAGCAATATGTGTTGCTTATTATTTACTGAGATGTGCACCCATTATGCCCATCTGCCCCACTAATACAGCATTTTCTGCTTTTCACCTTGCATTAGTCCAGACTAATTTCCACATTTCCAGCACAACGCAAGTTATATTTTCTGAGCTGCAGTTTCTAAACCTTTGACTATATTTATACTTTTTAATTACAAACATGCAAATATGCTTTATGTTGACTTTTAGTTTGTTGTTTACCATTTCCAATGTGGGCTTCCATGGGAGCTGCCATTGTTGTGTGACGTCATTCAGCTGCTACTCATGAAGTTTTCTCCGAGTTCACAAGTAGGAAATCATAAAAAAATATAATAAAAAGAATAATAAAAAGAAAAGTCGGACATTCCCGAGTTCCCAGTTGCCTTGAACGCAGCATAGGCAATAGACTAAAATGCTGAAACGACGCAAGATGGCTGAGAGTAGGCTAATTACCAGGTAATTATCTAAAGTAACATTGTAATTAATTTCACTGTTAACATAGACATGTACAATTTTACTACCTGTTTACAGTTGACTTTAAGAACAAAAATAATTATTTTAGCGTTGATCTTGATCTTGTCACGTGACACCAAAATAATGTAGCCGAGTGAAGGCCACGCCCACTGCAAATCTCCCGAAGTGGTCAGCGCAAAGCAGAGAATAACTTTGGAAGTCGTGTTCAGAAGGTTCAAGAACTGGTAAGCGCTTTTCCATGAAGCCCATTTTAATAAAAAATGTTTAAAACAGCCTCACGGCTGTCGTCACCCTTAGCTCCTGCTAGTCTGGAGTTTAGTAAGCCATAATAACACATGAGGTGCATAGTACTTACTACAAATGTATGTACTTTATACAGCAAAATGTTACAAAGTTCTTGTTCTGTAATTTTACAAAGTTTAGCTGTATATTGCAATGCATTTTGGGTCAAAAAACTATTACAGTAGTTGACTGCTTTTTTCCACAATAAATTACAGGCATATTTGCGCTTGACTGAAGGCTATATGATGCAGTAGTACAGTTTACTGTTGAATGCGTTGCATGAGAGGGTTAGTTTTACACTCGACCATTTGATGGGGGATTACAGTGTTATGGTGCGCGGTGTAGCTGTAGGGGGATGCCATCTTCCCAAATCTTAACACTTGTAGTCTCCCGATGCCAGCTTCCTAAGGGATATTTGCTGCTTTCTTGTAACCATGCCAGATTATTGAGGGTCGATAATAACTTCTACTTCCGTGTCATTTAATAGCGGTTAGGGCAACAGTTTGTTTATAAAAACAAACTTTATGTTGCCTTCGCGAAACGGCTTCATTAGGACGGCTCGGGACCCCCCCTCCCCCCCACACACACACACACACACACACACACACACACACACACACTTCATTGAGCAGACGCAGAATAAAAACTTTTGAAGCCGTGTTTACTAGGTTGAAGATGAGTGCGTTTTCCACGAGGCACACTGTATACAATCAAAAAGATTAATTAAAGCATTAACTTTACATTAACTTTAAAACATTACTCACTTAGTACTGTTACTTGGCTAAAACAAGTCGTGAAAATATCTGCTTGAGTGAGGGTACGAAAATATTTTCTGGAGAAAGAAAAACTTGAGTAGATATCTATCTTCATATTAAGAAATAAAACACACACACACACACTGTGTCTTTTCTCCTACTCCTTCATTTGATGTGGATGTGACTGGAATTACTTCAGCAACTGGTCTTCCTCAGGTAAAGGTAAAGAAGTGAACATAAACTCGTATTTATTTGCAATGAAATGACAAGTCATCGTCTGCCGATCAGATAACCTGCCACATTTGCACCAGGACAATGTTCCTAGTGAGTGGCCATCAAGTGGGATCAGAACATTCTGCATTAATATTATAGTCTGTTAATTACACCAATAATTAAAGATTGATTTTAAAAAATATGTTCTTTCTTTGTTGACTCCTTTGATAAATTATGATTTAGCAAACAAGTCAAATTAGGAGATGATGCTGTTTCATAATATAGTGCCTATTAAATACAGGTGTGTTCGCTTTTACCTCTGGGAGATCATCTGTGGTTAAAACATGATATCAGTCACATCAGTTTGTCTCTGTGTGTGCATAATCTGGCCCCTCTTCATCAGGCTAAACCACTGAGCATGCATAACAGACACTGCTCTCTGTCAGCTCAGCATCAGCACGGTTTTCTGATGGACTGACTTCACAACCAAAGCCCGCTGCACTGTGCGCTAAGTGACGGAATAGCTCCTTGCAGTCGATTGCGTGATGGGGTAGTCCATACCCCTTCAATTTGTTACAGGATTAATGCTGCATGCGCCATACTTGTTAATAGTTCAATCTTGTGTTTCAGCTGTTGACTTATTTCTCCACGTTTGATGTTTGCTTTTACATTGCACACACAGAAAATGACACAAAAACAGTGCCCGGAGTGCAAGGGCCAATATGCCAACTTGTCCGGGCACTTAAGACATGTGCATGGTGTCACGGACAGGGAGGAGAGGAGGCTGATGCTAGGCCTGGCATCAGGAAGGTCAGTGTATCCCACACACACACACACACACACACACACACACACACACACACACACAGCTGATTACTGGTGCTGATGATGTCCTGGAAATGTGTAACAATATTGTGTGTGACAATATGGTGTGTGTGCAGATATGGAGGCCGACTGAGCTGCCCAGACGTGAAGTGCCAGGGTTTAACATTTTCGCGGTTGGACTGCCACCTGGGCAATGTGCACAACATGGCAGTAGGCTTTTGCTCTTTTTATAATGAACATATGGTATTTCTTTGCTTTCATTTCGGTGACCTGGTATACATTGATATTTGAGTGGTCCGTAAATTAAATATTTGTCAGATGCTGTGGATCAGCGTCTCAGCTTATGTTCTGTGTTCACAGAAGGAGGCGAAGACGGCGGTATTGCTGAGCCAGAGAAAGGTTGCGTTGAATGAAAGGCTACTAAAAATCAGAAAGAAGAGGAAAAAAGAAATACGGCTGATTCAGCAATCACTGCTGTCCATCGGTGAGGAACTCCATGGTGAGTTTGAACTTCAAAATCCTTGCTGTAATGTTTGCTGTCACACTAATTCATACCTATTACTGAATACTTACCAGAGCGGATCTGCCTCTCATTCCAGCAGTGGCTCTAATAGCTGATTGTCTACTTACAGCTTCACAAGCTCAGTGTAACCTTGTCCGTACTGATTGGGTAACAGAGGTACATCTTTCCGGATCTGTGTCGTGCAGTGGTGAAAAGATGCATATGTATATACACAGTGTTGCCACAGTTACTTAGTCACTTAGTTACTTTGCAGATTACTTGATTTTAAAAGTAGTTTAGTTACTTTACAGATTACTTGATTTTAAAAGTAACGAAGTTAGATTACAAGTTACTTTATTAGTTACATGCAGCAGCTGCCGACAACACCCCAACAGCCTCAACATAAAAATGGTTTACTGTGAGGCAGCTCAGCGTTGCCAGTAGTAGGGATCTGGTTTATTATGGCACGAAAGTCAACCGTGTTTAAGGGCAGCATTTCGCCCACAACATAGGCCTACCTCCGACCAACTTCTTCAACTCTCTCCCACTTACTGGTTTTGCACTGAAGTCCAGCTTTTGTTGTTTGGGTGGTGGGGGACCTCCTTCTCTCTGCTTCGCACCACCTGCTGGGACTTGCTCTGTAAGTTTGACTGCAGTGCTGCGACTCCAAATGTTTCTTCAAATGTGATGTAGTCGCCACCAGCACAGAGTGTACAACCAACCTTAATACAGTATTGCCGTCTTTAGCTGACACAAACTCTAAATAGTGACTGTATTTCCAGCTAGAAAACACGCATCTCTCTCCTCCCTACATTGTTGTTTACGTTTGTGTCGCTGCGTGGGACACGTGAACTGTCCACATGCTGAAAACGTGACTTGTCGCATACGTGACTTCACTCCCCAAGAGCAAGAAGAAAGCAAAAATATATATTTTTACTAAGGAAAATGACAAATAGTAACGCACAGTGACTTTAATCCGATTACTGGATTGGAAATAGTAACGCGTTAGATTACTCGTTACTGAAAAAAAGTGATCATATTAGAGTAACGCGTTAGAAGTAACGCGTTACATGGCATCACTGTTTATACACACCTCCGTCTCTCAGAAGCTGGGAAATTGGAGGCAGGTCCTTCTCTGCATGGGGAAGCTGCCTCTGTAGCGGGTGGATCTTCACCAACACCACAACCACCTCAGCCTCAGGGAGCCGGGTACCACCGACTGCTGGCTCTCCCTCACCTGCTGGCTGTCCGCCACCATACCCGAGTGAGGGCTGCAGCAGTCGGTTGGCTGAGGTTAACCCCCAGGATGATCTGGAACTGGTGAGCACAGGTGCACAGCAAAACTTTAACATCTCACAGTATGGGGCTCAACATCTCTTAGCTTTTATTTCTTCCTTGCAGCTGTTTTCATCTGGCCGATCCGAGTGGGATGACGACAGCGTTCCAGATTTTTCCTGGCTCTTTTAATATTGTGTTCTTTGTTTATATGTATATATATGTATATATTTGTTTGTATCTGTTTATATCTTTTTTTATATATAATTTATTTGTAGAGTTGTTTATGTAGGTAATTTAAAATATTTAATAAATGGTGTGTTTGTATGAAATGTATTGGTTCCTTTTTTCCGTGTTCTTATCCAAGGTAGGATAAAGTCAGTAGTAAAACACATAGTTTTTCTTTTTTAAACATACTATAATAATTTTGCCCGGATTTCTGAACGCTGAGTCCATGACGTCTTCGTAAGGATGTCCAATCAGTCTGGTTACGTCCTTTCCAGAGCATCCTCATCAAAACGTCTTCCTAATATGCTGCTTCAAGACGTATTCACAACATGTAGGCGGGCCTTCCAAAGGGGGATGTGACCTGCTCTGTCTTCATATAAATGGCCCCGCAACTCAACAAGCACAGTCCTGGAGGAGATTTGATGCTGAAGAGAGGAGGAGACACCGAAAACAACTTTTTCTCATTACACTTTGGATTTCTGGTGAGTATGTTTTAGCAATACAGACTTTGAATGTGTGTGAATTACTTTTGTTATTTAATGGCATATTATTCAATCTACTTGCTTTTTCTATTTTATGTATGTTATGTTCTCCTGCTGTTACAAGTCAATTTCCCCATGGTGGGATGAATAAAGTGTTATCTAATCTAACCTAATCTCTACTTGTTACAGTTTATATCCACAGAAAACAAACGAAAACAATGAAACCTTGCCCGTTGTGCAAAGGCAGCTACGCCAATAGATCCCAGCATCTCAGGGATGTGCACCGTGTGGACGATCACACAGAGCGCAGGCTCCTGCTGGGAATGGCTTCTGGAAGGTAAGTTAAATGGCACTCACACACAAACACAGGCTGCTGATTATTGTGCTTAAAATGTACGACTCTGTTTATTTAGATACGCAGGCCCACTAGGCTGCCCAGCGAGACCGTGCCACGGACGAAAATACATCCGTCTCGACCGGCATTTAACGTCTGTTCACAATATGACGGTATGCATCTTGCACTTTTGTAAAAACAAATGTTATTGTTTTGCTGTCATTTCAGAGCGGTGGGGTCCAGACCTGGTATCAATGAATTGAGTGGTCAATAATGTATTGTGTAATAATCATCACTGTCCCAACTAATGTTCTGTCTTCACAGAAAGAGGACATCAAATTGATCCTGGAGGAGTCGAGAAGGAAAGAAATAGCTTCACAGCTGTCTGCCGTAAGGGAAAAAAAACAACAAGCAGGTTGCCAGCCAGCAGCCGCCCCCCAAAGAAGCACAAAAAAGACTTTGGTTTGTTGAGTAATAATGCATTATTATTCATTACTAAGCCTGCATGGCCCCGACATTTCAGTCATTGCTCTTTCTTCTTCTGTGGTTTACAGAGTACCTGATAGCGATGTTCAAAAAACGTAACTTCAAGAGGGATAAACGCCAACTTAGGAGTACTGTGAAAAACATCAGGCGTTTTGTACGACACATGTGGGGTGTGGGGAGCGCCCCGCCATCCCACCTCATGTTTTTATCAAAGACGGGGAAGATCATGAGGTAACTTTTGTTATTTAGATGTGGGCGTTATGGTTCGGTAACTGTCTACATCAGTGGGTCACTCATTCCTAAGCTTTTTTTTCTATTTTTTTAGGTGGATAGCGAAGCAGAAAATTAAGAGGCTGGCTCAAACGAGGGGGTACCTGGTGGACATCTTGAGATTCTTGGGTTTCCTGAGGAGGCAGGGCTTCTCACAGGTAACGGTGCACCGTCACACTGAAAAAAAAGCACCATATGACGGTTCAGTCTACAACGTGTGTTCCAGTTCCTCTGTGTATGACTGCATTTCTTCATCAGGTCCGTCTGTCTGCAGCAAAGATGGTGACCCTAAACAGGGTGCTGAAACAGGAGCTCTCCACCCTCCCACAGCAGCCCGGGACACACCACTTGGCGGATGGACCCCCACCCCACTAGCAGCCACCCCCCACTACTTCAGAGTCGCCAACAACACCCCTTCCTGCTGGGTCACCTGTGCCACCTCCGCAACCCCAGACACACCCGCCAGTCCTGAATGAGGTCAGCCAAATGCAGCATACACCAGTTCCTGACGACCAGCTCTCCACCATCCCAAAGCAAACCGGGACACACCACCTGGCGGAGGTTCAATCAAATGAGTTTGCCGGCGGACCCTCCACCACACCGGCCTCGGAGGATAGCACAGACGACGACTCGGACGACAGCTCTTCGTGGACGCCGGAGGGTGATGACCAGTCGGACTACAGCGCGTCTGAGACGTCCGATACCGATGAACAGTCCGAGGAAAGCACGTCTGAGGGCCGCAGCAGTTCAGCTGAGGAGGGAACAGATCAGGACGCCCAACAAGCGGTAATGACAGCATAACTTTGCATTTCAAAGTACTTGTCCTACCTTATATCCTACCTATGCCTACATATATTTCCGATCTGTCGTTGTGTTGTGTTTTATCTGAAGCACTTTGAGTTTCCCTGTGCTGAAATGTGCTACATCAGTAAACTTGCCCTGCCTTGCCTTATCCAATCCTCCTTTCTTGCAGCTTCAGAGTGGCGTTGCCATGGATTCTACAGAGACTGGTTCACCTCCTGACACACTCATCATATCAGAGGACTGGCCATTCTTACCACCTGTAGTCATTCAGCGTATTATTGAAGAGACGCTGAGTATGGACATGGCGATGCTTGGCGTGTTCAACAGAGTTTCGAAAACATTCCAGGAACTCGCAAAGCCATTCTGCCCCTCCATTTATATTAACGATAGTTTGGCGGGGGACCTCAACTTTCAGAAACACAGTCTGATACATATAAGTGTTGGAAAAATATATAAGACTGCAGGCAGTTCCAGTGGCCTTGCACTACGCCTCAAATCCCTTTCCAACAGAAGGAATTGGCTGAGCGCACGCCTGGTGATGAGGCACGTGGCTCATAGCAGGTATCGCATTGAAGATGTCTCCCTAGCCTAGTGTTGTTAAGATCTGACAGACTGTAACCAAACTAAACACTCCTGATTGTTTGTGTGCTGTGTTTGATTTTTAAATGAATGGATTTTTTTTTAATGGAGCGTATTTTTGAAGCTGTGGTTTTTACTGTGTACTTGTTTATGTATGTGTGTGTATATATATATATATATATAATATATATAACTGCTTTATATATGCATGTGTTTTCCTTTTTCATGTTAATACTATGTATATTTGATATTGATTGAATTGTAGTGTGACTAGTCAAATATGTGTGTTGATTTTAATAAATGTTCTATCATGTTTGAATTCAATATTGCTTCCTTTTGTCTTTTTACTAGATATGGTTTATGTATTATTCTTAACATTGTGCCTATTGCTGAATTCACATGTGCTGCAGAATACTTTGTGAGCTTAGAATTGTAAGGTTCTATCTCCACTTTTGGCCGCAATTGAGTTTTTGGCATAATCTGATCCCTTAGGTTTTTATTAATGCCTGTGTGGTGTTATTTTTGTAAACAAAATATTTTCTTAGTTAGTTATTAATAAAATAAAAAGGTTCCATCTCACAAAATAGCTGGGATGTGAAGACTTTGATGCTCAATATCTCAGAACTACCCTAAACGGAGATAGAAACTTGTAACTCTAAGCTCACGACTTTTGGTCACTAGGTGGAGCCAAATGACCATCTTACAACATTTAACAACACTCCTTTTTATGTGCACCACCACACTAATTCTAGACACACGTTACTAGCCCTAACCTGCACATTCAGCTCTGTTTCATTATTTAATTATTGTAATTGAGGTGCTGAGACAAGGATATTGTGTCAACGATAATCTCACGAGAGCCAGGCGGCCGCAGGTTTGAGACGCAGGTAGCGCAGTTTTTTTTTTATTTTTATTTTTTTATTCATTTATTTATTTATACACACATACAGAACAATACCGACATATAAAGTTCAAAATACAAAGAACGAATAACATACAACATAACATCAGTGTACAGGGGTACAGCCGCAGTCACAAGGCCTAAGTGGACAAGCTGGTAGGCAGAGAAATAAATACGTAGAATAATAAAACCTTATTAATAAGTATTTGAAGTCACACACAACTCATATAGATCCAGAGTTCTCACGGCCTTAGCGTTTTTAATTGAATTCATGTCATTTCTAAACTCAGTCATAAAACCAGAACAGAATGCTGATCTAACAGCTGATGGGTTCCGAATCGACAACACGGTGACATATATATATATGAAATTTTATGAAATTTATATATGACATTTTTTTTTTATTATTGATGTTGAATCGGAGGGATCTTAACTGCTACGTGTCTGATGCAAAGGCTCATTGTAATTGAGGTGCTGAGACAAGGATATTGTGTATTCTTGTTGCTTTGTTTATTGTTTATTTGATAATAACGTTCACTGTGTTTGCTTGTCAAATGTTTGCACCAGCAGCCATTCCTTGTGACGTAGCTTATGTTGGCAATATTGTCTGATTGACAAGCAGGCAACGATAATCTCACGAGAGCCAGGCGGCCGCAGGTTTGAGACGCAGGTAGCGCAGTTTTTTTATTTTTATTTTTTTTTATTCATTTATTTATCTATTTATACGTACATACAGAACAATACCGACAGATACAGTTCAAAATACAAAGAACGAATAACATACAACATTACATCAGTGTACAGGGGTACAGCCGCAGTCACAAGGCCTAAGTGGACAAGCTGGTAGGCAGAGAAATAAATACGTAGAATAATAAGACCTTATTAATAAGTATTTGAAGTCACACACAACTCATATAGATCCAGAGGTCTCACGGCCTTAGTGTTTGTCGAGTAGGAATTCGTGTCATTTCTAAACTCAGTCATAAAACCAGAAAAGAATGCTGATCTAACAGCTGATGGGTTCCAACACGGTGACGTTATACATGAACTTTTTCTTTTGTTATTGATGTTGAATGGGAGGGATCTACCTGTCTGATGCAAAGGCTCATTGTTTACAGGTCACGTCTTGGTATTGTATTATTATTATTATTATTATATATGTATATAATAGTGCTGTCCGTTAAACGCGTTGTTAACGGCGTCAAGTTTTTTATCGCGTAATTAACTGGTAACGTTAGAAAAACTACAACACCACGCCGGATCTAGCTAGACCGGAAACAAAACAACAGACACGCCTGCATAGTCTGTGCCATACTAGCCGGCCAAGACTAACTAACGTTACTTTAAATTTCAAAGAAGAAGAAGAACGTTACGTTACAAATGGGAGTGCAGGTCGCAGAAATGGATGCCAATAACTTTGTGAATGGAAAGTTTACTTTTAAAGAGTTGTCGAGGGGGGGGACGGTAGTTTCACGCATGATACAGCCTGTACTCCATGGAGAAGGCAGCCCAGCTGGAAGGCTGCAGAGTGTTTTAAACGCTGTGTCTCATAACCTGTGATCACTGGACGCCGGTGAGTAGGACGCTATTGAGGAGTTACTGCACACTATATTGACTGTTTGTCATCATACGGTTTCAGGACTGTGTTGTGTGACTGTTTTTGGAATTTGGGACATCCACCCCCATTTTCCGTCCAGGAGAATTGTTACATTACTTTTTCGGAAAAACAGGTGTTAGAATGTCCTGCTGCGGCAACCTGTATCGGCACCATTTTGTTTGTACTGTATTAAGCAAAAGTGTTAGTGTTACATCTCAGTTACGTTAGGTACTTGGAGGAATTGTGCAAGAATGACCGATCCAAACGTTTCTGTTTGTTTGCGGTAAATAAAAAAAAAAAATTAACAAATACAAATAGTTTATTTATTTAAAAGTCCGAAAAGTAACTTATTTTTCAATGACATTCCCAGACACACTGGTAAGAATTGCTTTCCGTTGTTAATATGTACTTAAAGACAATTCTGAAATGCAAAATAATAGAATGTTATTCATGTGATATAACATGCGATGAATTGTGATTGACTATAGAAATTTGGAGATTAATCGTGATTAAAAAATGAAGCGTTTGACAGCATATATATATGGTTTTATTTCAGAATGAAATCCTGCCTTTCGTTGGCTTGGGTTATGGTTAGGCCAAAAAGCACTTGGTTATGGTTAGATTAAAAAATCTTGGGTTAGGTTGTAGGTTAGGCCACTTTATAACCTTAATCACTCAGACAGGAAATGGTTGTAATTGTGCTGATCATTTTACAAGATAACACTCATTGATGCGTCCACTCAAATGTTCACAGAGAGAGACACACACACACACACACACACACACAGAGACACACACACACACACACACACAATTAAACAGACACATAATCAGATCTGTACACTTTATGAAAATTTTATTTTAACACTGCATTCAGTAATTAGTTCTAGCTGTTTTAAACTGTGGAGTAACACACATGTCTTCCACTTATTACAAAGACTAACAAAGTGTTTTCTTCTCTCTTTTCCCTCTT